>NC_141321.1:19029008-19311508 GCF_037954235.1 Aulostomus chinensis
ATGTGTTTATAGGTATTGAAGTAATAAAAGCAGAAATAATACAACAATGTGCTCAGGGAACATTTACTTACAATCATATGTAAAGGTCTCTGAGTACATGTGAAAAACCATGAAGAAACTCTGTAATCTGTGTTCCTTTAGTGTCCCCTTCATTAATTATACTTGTACAATCTCATGTGATCAGTCTCTACCATGAATTCTGCCCCTGTAAAGCTAAAAATGGTTTTGATCAACTCTGAGTGGTATTATTATTTCAACCACATATTATGATTTGAACATTATCATGAACAGCTGCGAAGCATTTTGAAGGAATTTTATCATGCATCGGCTGGAGAACAGCAGTTCCCCACAGTATAGTATTGTATAGTTTGTACCCATATATAAGGTGCAGGTTTGATCTGCATTTGAAATTTTGATTGTCATAATTTTCACAAGTCCATGTAGTAATATCCGAAAGTTCTGCGATCTCCACCATTGACTAAATCTGTTGTTTTTTGTGTCTGTCCTAGGTGTGTACCTGTCAGTGGTATTCGTTTGGATTCTTCAAGACAGTACAAGCCCGGCAGCAAAATGACAGCTGCAGAGAACGTTTGTTACACTCTGATCAATGTCACATCTGACTCAGAACCCCCCTCTGAAGTCAGCCTAAAAACTGATCTGGGTAATTAATCTTTCATCATTCACCTAATTTTGCCCTGCAGAGTTTTCAGCTTGTTTTTCAGGTTGTGAGATGTGCATGTGTAAGATATCTGTTGCTACCCTTACAGTAAAACATCTCATCCCTGGTTATCTAAGGTGTAAAATATTTGAAAGATTTCCCAGTTAGCAGTTGGACAAAATCAAGTTGGTTACTGACAAATCCTGTTGGTATATAGATAAGCTGTCACCACAATGTATTTGTTTTACTTAATAAGGGTTTAATATAATTCCGGAATTATCAGAATATTTTCTGCAGGCAAATAATTGGACAAATTGTTGAAGGTGAAGAGTTGTGTTTTCTGAAGGCTGTGTGGCTCACATGAGTGTTCATTGTTTCTACAGAAAAGGGGGAGATCAAAGCAAAGACTGAAGCTCTGAAGAAGGTCATCATCATGATACTGAATGGTGAGAAGCTGCCAGGACTGCTGATGACAATCATCCGCTTCGTTCTGCCGCTTCAAGACCACACCATCAAAAAACTGTTGCTGGTGTTCTGGGAGATAGTACCCAAAACCACTCCAGATGGCAAACTGCTTCAGGAGATGATCCTGGTCTGTGATGCCTACAGAAAGGTATGGTTACAAACTCACTGTTAGCTGGCATGGATTAATAAGACTGATTAGCTTTAATAAAATACTGTGTAACAAGGAAATACCATCTGTAGTAACTGTGTGAATACAGGGGGGAATAGTTGATACCCTATGTGGCTGCTATATTATCTTCATGCCCTATTAAATGTTGTTCTTAAGCTATAAAATTAAAGATGTATTTTGATATTCATAAAAAGGTTTAAATCTGGACTGTTGCTCCTGATACTTGACTGAATAAATAGTTTTATATCATTTGATGGGTTTCCATCAATATATTTTTATATTTACATTTTGAAGTGTCACTTAAAAAAAATTGTACGAAAATGGGAAATTGTAAAAAGGTCTTATGTTTACTTGAGGTGTTCTTTTTTTTTAATAAAAAGCAAATGTGCAAAACAGGAAAGGGAATTTGAATAAGCTCAGATGTAATAAATCTTTAACCAGTCAGCTGTTTTGGTCTTTGTTGTCGTCCTCGACTTTCTCAAACTTTGGCTTTCTCTCTAGACAGTTTACAACATCTTCCAATACTAGCTGCTTCATTGAACAGTTTCAACTTGACAACTGGAGGTCATTCCTCAAGATCACCCACCATTTTTTGAGACCACTCTTTTTCTTCAACCCTGGTTTTTTGTTTTTTTGTTTTTTTTACAGCTAATAAAGTGTTTAACAATGCTATGACTACCATCTCCTGACAGCTTTACGTATCCTATTTTACTCACTCTAAACCAGTTGATTGAATCACAACTAGAGCGCATTTTGTTTTTGCAACATATCCAGAGTTGGTTTAAAATTCACTTGACAGCTGAATAGAAACTCTGCTACTGTTTAATTCTTTCGCCTCAGTCATTGTCTGACATCAGTGTGGTGTCTTCAAAGGATGAATCTCTGATATCTACTTGTCATCTGCCTAAGGTAGACCCTGCTGTTTGGAAACGTCATTTAAGTTAGTTAATATAGGGTGCACAAATCAGGTGTGTGCAAATTTCACAGTTATATGGGTTTTGAATCCGACAGATGGCGGTAAATATGGTGGCTGGTATATTAAAAAAAAAAATTGAAATTGTGCTGCCTCTCCACCTCCAGGACCTGCAGCATCCCAACGAGTTCATCCGTGGCTCTACTCTGCGTTTCCTGTGCAAGCTGAAGGAGTCTGAGTTGCTCGAGCCTCTCATGCCAGCCATCCGGGCCTGTCTGGAGCACCGGCACAGTTATGTCCGCCGCAATGCTGTCCTGGCCATCTACACCATCTACAGGTACGGATTTTAACTGTTTAATTGCCTACTTCACACACGTATATGCTTTAGACTTCCATTCATTGTCTACCGTTTGTCCTGTTAAGGGTTGCGGGGGGGGCTGGAGCCTATCCCAGCAGCCTTCGGGCGAGAGGCAGGGTGCTTTATACTTCCATCACAGTTATTTTTTGTTTCAGGAACTTTGACCACCTCATCCCAGATGCCCCAGAGTTGATTCACGATTTTCTTGTGAATGAGAAAGACGCGAGTTGCAAGAGAAACGCTTTCATGATGCTGATTCATGCAGATCAGGTCTGTAAAATCGTCTTCTTCACATGTCCTGCTGCTGTGTCCTACCTGGAATACAGGATCAGTCTAAGCTAGTGTCTCTCCTCTCCTTCAGGACCGAGCTCTGGATTACCTCAGCACGTGCATTGACCAAGTTCATACGTTCGGTGACATTCTCCAGCTTGTCATTGTTGAGCTGATATACAAAGTAAGTCAGGTCCTTTCTCACTATAATTCAAGTAATCTTAATCAGAACTCTTCCACCAGCCGTAATGTTTGACCTATTTCTGTTTATCCTTCTCTCTCTTAGGTGTGTCATGCTAACCCGTCTGAGCGTGCTCGGTTTATCCGCTGCATTTACAACCTCCTGCAGTCCTCCAGCCCTGCTGTTAAGTATGAGGCTGCTGGCACTCTTGTGACCCTCTCCAGTGCACCCACCGCTATTAAGGTATGCTGGGACACAAAACTCCCAACAAAGAAATGTCATGATTGTACTATGCTTGATGATTGTCGGTTCATCAGCCATATTCCAAGTCCCGCCTCTTACACATCCTATTTTTTGCCTCCAGGCTGCCGCTCAGTGCTACATTGATTTAATCATCAAGGAGAGCGACAACAATGTGAAACTGATTGTTCTTGATCGACTGATTGAACTGAAGGAGCATCCCACTCATGAGCGTGTACTCCAGGTACTCTGTAAATCATATATTTTATTGTTCACTGATGAGCAAAGAACAAGAGACATGAGCAAAACTTTAAACCTTACACAAATTGGCAGTTGGACAGCTATATTTAGATAATGAGAAATATCTGCCGTTATTATGGTGCATTTAGTTTGAGAGCCTGTGTATCTGGGGTGCATACAGTATGGGGGGCTCACCTATACTCCCTCATCTAGGATCTTGTGATGGACATCCTGCGTGTTCTCAGCACTCCTGACCTGGAAGTGAGGAAGAAAACCCTGCAGCTGGCTCTGGATCTTGTCTCATCTCGCAACGTGGAAGAGGTTAGTTGCGTGTGCCGTAAATGAATGCTTGCTCCGTTGTTTTTGTGTCCTATGGACACAATGACTGAACTTACTTATTCGTTTTCCAGCTGGTGATCGTTTTGAAGAAGGAAGTGATCAAGACGAACAATGTGACAGAACATGAAGACACTGATAAGTACAGGCAGCTCCTGGTGCGCACCCTTCACTCTTGCAGCGTGCGCTTCCCTGACATGGCAGCCAATGTCATCCCTGTGGTAAGCTGCTCATTATTTCACTCCAACAGGGAAAAACGTGATATTTTTTTTCTTTTTATAAAATAATGTTGTATATACGTAAAACATTTTCCTGTGTGTTACTCAAATTTGCAGCTGATGGAATTTCTCAGCGACACCAATGAGGCTGCTGCTGCTGATGTGCTGGAGTTTGTGCGGGAGGCCATTCAGAGGTTTGACAACTTGAGACCCCTCATCATTGAGAAGATGCTGGAAGTCTTTCATGCCATCAAAACAGTCAAGTAAGTCTTTATTAACATATTCAGGAGAATAGGAGGCTGAATCAAGGTAATGTTTGTGTCTCTCTTGGGAAATCCTGTCCATTTTGTCTTTGCCAATTTGAACCTGATGAATAGGTAATTGAAAAATAATGAGCTGTTGGGTTTAAGATTCAAAGAGTTCTCTGCAAGATGAATGGGCTGAGCAAGTAAACTGATGATTCATAATGTTATGGGGCAGTTGTAGCTTAATTGGTGTTACCAATAGTTTCAACCTACAACCTCCAAAACCATTGTATTGCTAATCATCATTACATCCATTCGATATACAAAAGATAAACAAAGAGAAATTTTTGTTCTTTTCTCAGGATCATGTCATGCATTTCTGAGTATTCACGTGTTACATTCTTAATATAGAGGTTATGTGAATACAAGAAGCACTGTGCATGTTTTTGCCTCTTTACAGAATCTACCGAGGAGCCTTGTGGATCTTGGGTGAATACTGCAGTACTAAAGACGACATCCAGAGTGTGATGACAGAAGTCCGCAGATCACTGGGAGAGGTATTGTTCTAGTTCAGGCATCACCAACTGGCGGACCGCAGTCCCGGTCCAGACCCAGCCACGGTTCTGTCCGTAGCCGTTAAAATTGTAATATCATTTAAAAAAGAAAAATCATTTGTGCATGCGCCACTAATCTAGTTAATAGGACAGGAGTGTCATCAATAGCCATGCCAATAAAATCGATTATTTACCTTTCAGCGCCAGGGAATAGCGAGAGAGAGGAGATGAGATAAAATGGCTTACTCAAAAATGAGAAAAGTAGATGGTTAAAACCGAACTTTTAAAGATGGACGACGGACGAATACATGTTCATTCTGCCTGCAGCCAGTTCGAAACCTTTGTGTCATATGCTGTTAAACTGTGGCGTTAATAAAAAGTGGCAACATTAAGCGTCACTATGAGACCAAAAACGGGTCATTTGAGGAAAGGTACCTGCAGAAGTTGGAAGTGAGGGCAAGTAAAATTATCGAACTCAAAGCGAAGTATGACAAGTCTACCCTGAAAACAATACTGTAGCCATCGTTTTCTATTGAAGTGCCATACAAGTTCAGACTTATCAATATGTTGAAAACACTTGAAATTTGACAATAAATGATAAAGAGGTGTATTACGTTGTTGACTTTATTTTCATTAGGGTACACTATTTCAAGTGACAATATTAGATTCAAAGAGGAAACTTGTAACTGGACCTCTTTGAATTTTAACTGAATAATCCTGTTCTTGTTTCACATACCAGGCTGATACATCAACGCTATTGAAATTGCCAAAAGATCTGATATCTTGTTCAATGTCCAGATCCCAATTGTAGAGAACGAGATAAAGAAGGAGACAGGAGAGGTGAAGCCAGAGGATGAGGTGAATGCGACTCCAGCGCAGAAACTGGTGACAGAGATGGGCACCTATGTGACACAAAGTGCCCTCAGCTCCTCCAGGCCGTCAAAGAAAGAGGAAGATCGGTAATTATTTTCTCATCATATTCTAATAAACGTTTGGAGTTTTGTCAACTCATCAAACACTTTTGTTGTTTCAGGCCTCCGTTGAGGGGATTCCTGATGGACGGAGACTTCTATGTGGCAGCATCTTTAGCCACCACGCTGACCAAAGTGGCCTTGCGCTATGTTGCTATTGTTCAAGACAAAAAGAAACAAAATGTAAGTTGCCGTTTCGTGGCAATTATTCCCAAAAGTCATTCGTCAGACTCCGTCTTCCTCTAACCCTGCCTTGCTTCTCTCCCTGTCAGTCATTTGTTGCAGAGGCCATGCTGATCATGGTGACTGTGCTGCACCTGGGCAAGTCCTCTCTGCCCAAGAAGCCAATTACAGATGATGATGTGGATCGCATCTCGCTGTGCCTCAAGGTCCTGTCAGAGTGCTCGCCACTTATGAATGACATTTTCAACAAGGAGTGCCGCAAATCGCTGTCACATATGTTGACTGTCCGACTGGAGGAAGAGAAGCTGTCACAAAAGGTAATGACAGTTGACTCGGATGGCAGAACTCTATACTCAACCCCCCAACAGCTGGCCACAGCTGAAAGGTCATCACAGGGAGACCACAAGTAGTGGAAGTGAACAAATGTTTGCCTTTATTACAGTCAGCGTTTGGGCCAAAGCCTCTGTTGATCACCATTGTTGATGTGCATTAACTGTACGTTCTTAGATCATTTTAAATGTTGCTTTTTTTTTTTTAATTCTTGAGAGGAATATTTTGTCCCAGTTGTTACAATATATTTGCATACTATAAAGGAAATCTCCTCATCCGCCATGCTAATATACACATCTCACACTAACTGTGCATTTCACTTCATCTCCATACACATTTGTCTTCTTGAATATTTTTACTACTTAGTGCTCACTCCAGGGTGATTGTTGTTCCTCACTTGTAAGTCGCTTTGAGATAAAAGCAGTACTTAAATGTCATGTCAATATAAATGTCTGTTTTTCTGACTACAGAAAGAGTCCGAGAAGCGTAATGTAACGGTGCAGGCAGACGACCCCATCTCCTTCATGCAGCTCACTGCCAAAAATGAGATGACATCGAAGGAGGACCAGTTCCAGCTCAGTCTCCTGGCTGCTATGGGCAACACTCAAAGGAAGGAGGCAGCTGATCCCCTGGCTTCAAAACTCAACAAGGTACAAAGGCAGTACTGCGTAAATGTTTCCACACAAGGGGACTGGAAACCCTTTTTGATTAGTGTTTGACTGTGGGAGCTGAAGTTTGAGCTGTTAAAAATGTTTCTTTGAAGCTTAGATGAATGACTTTTGAGGTTATGCACTAGCATCACTTTTCTCCTCATCAGTCAGACTGTGTGGCAATTCTTGCAGCATTAGGACTATTTTAGCAGGGTAGTAAAACTAGTGATTATCTTAAAAGGCATCAGGCTCAACAATGATGGAAAGAAATTTGGCTTCCTGACATTTATTTGTACCTGAAACTAAAGAGCCGGACCTCCCACTCAGGCTGCAACAGTTTGAAGTTGTGCACCATCGCTGATATTGAACAAAAGCTAGCGGCTGCCCGTCACGATGGGGGTTTTGCAATTTAGTTTTCAGTAACATTTGTTATCAATTGTTCAGAACCCCTCATTTTTTTACTGATTACTGGTGTTGTATCAACAGTTTACAAACTCATGTAAAGCAGTCAGCAACATCAGCCTTTCCACCAGCTTGTATGAATTTCAAGAACCATGGTGCTGCTTGTGATCAGATTTGGATGTAGATGAGTTTAATACATCCTCTTTTCCCCCTTACGGTCAATCCTACAACACCTCTTCCATTTTCAGTGCTGTTTTCACTGTTGTCAGCCTGAGTGCCGGAGCTGCCACTCGTCTGTCTGCCACTCAGTCGTCGTAACCACAGTGACCTCTGCCTGCTGCGATGTCAAACACATACTAGACACAACTGTTGCATACATTGTGAAGCTATTTTGGATTTCATGGTGGGAGAGAGCAGTTTTTTTTTTCCTGTAACACTGAAACCAAACAGCAAGTGATGAATCCTATCTTGTTGCTTATTGTTAATTAGATGCAACTCATTTTGTCCTATCAAGGTGACCCAGCTGACAGGCTTCTCAGACCCAGTGTATGCTGAAGCCTACGTTCACGTCAACCAGTATGACATTGTGTTGGATGTGCTGGTAGTCAACCAAACCAGTGATACTCTTCAGAACTGCACCCTTGAGCTCGCTACTTTAGGTGAGTCCATTGGGCCATGTCGTTGAAGGGGGAACATACACTGGACTCTTGGTGCATTTATTTGAAGTGAACTTATCTTTCCTACAGGTGACCTCAAGCTGGTTGAGAAGCCTTCACCTCTAACTTTGGCTCCTCATGATTTCGCTAACATCAAGGCTAATGTCAAAGTGGCTTCCACTGAGAATGGCATCATATTTGGCAACATTGGTAAGAAGTCAAATCAGTAGTTCCAAACTTTCCCCCAGCCTGATGTCCCTCCAGCAAAATAAACCATGGTTTCTTATTGCGTTCTGGTGACACGTGTATCCTTCATTCTCTCCAGTGTATGATGTGTCAGGAGCTGCGAGCGACAGGAACTGCGTTGTCCTCAGTGACATCCACATCGACATCATGGACTACATCCAGCCAGCCTCCTGTACAGATGCAGAATTCAGACAGATGTGGGCTGAGTTTGAGTGGGAAAACAAGGTAAAGCTTTCTCTCAGAAACTGTCTGCTGCAAAGGAACACATTCATTTTGGGGCTTAGAGAGCCTAGATTTATTTACGGGGTTTAGTGTTATATAAGTGCCTTTTTCTTTTTCTGTCCAGTTAATTAACTAATATTAACTCTGGGAACGAGTGAATTCAGTAACACAGAATTCTCTATGAATTTAAAGGGGGTAACTAAAAATGAGCTAACTCTCTCTGATGCAGGTGACGGTAAACACCAACATTACGGATCTGAACGAGTACCTCCAGCATATCCTCAAGTCCACGAACATGAAGTGCTTGACTCCAGAGAAGGTCGGTGAAAGAAGACCTCTTGCAATATAAAACTGTTATTACACATTGATAAAATAGCTCGAATTTTCTTCAAATTTTTTTCCTGTGCTTACTATGAAATTAAGAGTGGAATGTCATAACAATGTTTACTTGTTTTTTTTCTGACAAACCAGGCACTGTCTGGTTTCTGCGGTTTCATGGCTGCCAACCTTTATGCTCGTTCTATCTTTGGAGAAGACGCCCTGGCTAATGTCAGCATCGAGAAGCCCATCCACCTGGGGCCCGAGGCACCCGTCAATGGACACATACGCATTAGAGCTAAAAGTCAGGTGGGTCACAGCTGCTGCACCGTGAAGTCTCATTCTTCTGTGAAGAGGGGGATTGACTAGCTTTATTTCTCGCATCAATATTTTGGAATCATACGAAGAATATTAACCCCAATCAGTTTTTTGAGAATGGATTGCAATGAATGCACACGAAGAGCAACTATCACATTAAATAACTTAGCATCTGGTGTTTCCAATATGTGTGAAATGTGTTAAATTTACTTTACAGTAAATTCTCACATCTTTATTTTACAGGGGATGGCCTTGAGCCTGGGCGACAAGATTAACCTCTCCCAGAAAAAGACAAATGTCTGAAACAGCTCTGATCCAGCTGATCCTTCTGACTTTGCTGAAGTCATCTGTTCTTCTCTCCTCCGTCATATATCATGCACCCGTAATCACAGCAAATTAAGATTTCTCTATGGTCAGTTGCTTCTGTGCAGCTTCTTCTTATTCTTATTTTTTTACATCCCCTCTGTCTGACAACTACTTCTCAGTAATGTTCTTTTGCTCTCTTGTTTAATTTTCAATAAACACATGTATGAAAAGACTGCCGTACCCATAAGAGTGCAAGCAAGACTTGATTTTTAACAGTAAAGCTGATGAATGATGCTTCAGGCACTCATGAACCATTGCGATCGTTTTTATAGTTTTATGAGCAGACTTAAATAAAAAATATATATATATATATTAATAAAATATAGTCGTTTTATAACTTCATTTAATGTGAAAATCTAATTTTGACACCCTCACAGAATTCCCCCTTATGCACCCCTGGGGGTGGGGTGAGGTGGTCTCAGACACTATCCTATTTGAATGAAACCAGCAGCTTTACTAATTCTGCCCTTTGGCTGCTTCAGGCATTTGAGAAAAAAATTATTCTGTGAACAGTGTCTTTTTTGTCAACTTAATTTGTTGTACTTCACTCATGAGCTTCTCTGAAATATTGTAGTTAAGGAGGCTGAGTTCAGTTACCTCAGATAGTATTTAATAAGAAACCAAATCAACTGGATTCAGAACTCTGACTTCAATGTTTTATACTTGCTACGGTTCATCATGGTATTTAACATCTGCAACATGAGTTCTAAACTTTTCTATTTCCATACCACCTGATCCACTCAAAGAAATATGAGCGTTTTATTTATGAATATCAGAAGCTGAGCATGTGCATGGTGCTGAAATAACGGTGTAAGAGGAATGCAGCTAGGGGTTAATGCTGCATTAGTTCAAGAGGAGGATGTTGACTCTTATTACAGGGGTTCAGACACTTGGTTATGTGTCCCACAGCTCCTGGATGTGACTCCAGGCTGTAATTGGAATTCCTCGAATGCCTCTGGTGACACCATGCACTGGGTGTGTGCGTGCGTGTGTGTGTGTGCGTGTGTGTTTGTGTCACTGATTTGGAAAATGTCTTATCAGGGTGATAACATGAAATATTCATCTCAGACAGACATGAACCGGTTCTGCTATACTTACCGACTGCATCTCTGTTAACATAAACGTCTATAACCATTTTGTTTTACTTGAATGCCCTAAAATGCACAGCTGAGTCTCTCCTTGCACACTAGGTGGCGCCACGCCCCACAAGCAGACTGATGGTATTCTGCATCACAACATGTCACGTTGAGTAAGAGACAAAACCGAAGTCATGCTTGCACAGTCTGAAATTAAGGTTGTTATTTTAGTTCTGTAGGTTTGAATCTAACTTTGGCTTCATTGAATGCAGAACACTAAATCAATACTATCAACAAATCTGTAAAATAACCAGTTTTCACCGTCACCCTGTAGTTATGATATATTCTGCTGAGATTGACTGAGTACAGTCAGCAGTGATATTTCTTTCTTTTTTCATTCCGTAGTTACATTTGTTGCTATGGTGATACCAGAAAAGATAGAAGTAATCATCAAAGCATAACTCATACCATGACTGAAAAGAAGCAGGTAGAGGATAATCCCATTTTACCCACGGCCATACTTGCAAGCATCAATTTGCAACAACCAGTACTTCCAGTAAATGAGAACAACACAAGAAAAGTTTTGGATCCCCCAACACAATTCTCTTTTACACATTTTCCTAAACTGACTGGTATTTTTTTTCCACATCATTCTGAAGAGAATTCCATTCACACAATGACAGAATACACATTTTCTTTAAAGTATTGCTGCTTAAATAGTTATTTACCTCTTTATCACTCAATAATATCATGTCTGTTTTGGGATCATGCTAATGGCATATTGGTAAGATCTAATGGTCATATTTTAATGACCAAATCAGTAAAAACAAATGAAACAAAATAAGAAAAGCTGTGATGTGATCATGCTGTTTCTCAATATTAACAATAATAGGTTATCCTTACAGGCATGTATGAAACAAAGAAGCTGACATTAAAAATGTTTCCCAAAATAATAAATGTTTGGACATGCTGACAGAAGTTGAACTCATTCCTGTGCTGCTCTTATAAGTTGTGGTGTAGCACAATAATGCAGCAGTCTGAAGAAGCAGCATAGCAACCATGAAAACAGGAAACTCAACTTGATATTGTAGCAAATAGAAAACACAAGATCAGGAACCTTTTAATTTGAGTGTATTTTGATATAATTACCTATCTTTGCCATACTCACTTGCCCGTTCATTAGAAATGAATCAATGCAGTATGAAGGAACAATCCTGCAATAAATCCTCCTTTCATGAGGATTCGAATCTTTAGTTTGATTAAACCTTAGTCAGAGATGTGTTGATATGGTTCTTTGTGGGCTAGGGGGTTTTACTAGGAATGTTCCTCATATTCACAAAAAAGAAATTACTACAAACTCTTCTTGACGTTAGTGTATCTAGGGACTTGGCAAGTGTGTGTGTGTGTGTGTGTGTGTGTGTGTGTGTGTGTGTGTGTGTGTGTGTGTGTGTGCGCGCGTGTTTAAGGAAGAAAACCACGCTATGTAGCTGGGAGGTTTGCATTCTAGGATGATAGCTTAATCATACTTTTACTGGATAACTAACATGTGTGTGTGTCTGCGGGGTGTTAGTGGTCAGGAATGTGACTGCGTGACATTTGTCTCAGGACAAGGCTGCAGGGTTAGGGGTGTGTGTGTGTGTGTGTGTGTGTGTGTTTAGGTAGTCACACGCAGCCTGTAGCAGGCCCCTAGCGCCAGACATTAGTACTGGTCTGGCTGGTTACTTCCACTCGCGGATCCACATCGTGAACATCGCAGTGTTGTCGAACCTCAAACACGGTCAGACGTATGGACAGGCGCCCGTAGCTCCGGGATTCCTCTCTACCCACCCGAGTGCTCACTACGGACTACACCGACGAGTCATTTCGACACATACTCGGGCTCTTCTCCGGTCTTTGCTCTCTCAGCTGCAGGGCCTGCTCAGTTTACAAGGAAAAAGTGTGTGTTTTTGCTGGTGTTTCGGCAGCGGCGAAGGCGGCGAGCGCAGCGAAGTGTCCTCGATGGCTGGCTGGAAGGACGGCTCGGTGCAGGAGAAGTATCGGCTGGTTGTAGTCGGGGGCGGCGGTGTGGGGAAATCAGCCCTGACTATCCAGTTTATTCAGGTCAGTAGCGTTCAGCCCTCCCTTGAATTTAGCCATTGCTTTGATTTTCCTGCTCCTCCGAAAACACGGCAAAGAGAAGGAGGAGGAGGCCAGACACGAGAGCCCCTGAAGCGGATACCGGGCTCTGTTTTCTTCTCCACTACTTTGCAAAGGCCTACAACTATGTAGCGATGGATTGTTAGGAGGATGTCGGGGTGCTTACTACAGCTTTATAATATGAATTAAACCAGGAGAGGCGGCTGTCACTTTAACGCGAGGGATCCTCTTCCACTTTGCAGTTATAGCCGCCAGTCAAAAGAGAAACAAAGTGGGTCTCCGGAGCTCTTACTGCAAAGTAAAGTAACCTTTTTTCTGTGTATTTGTTATGACTATGAAACCCAGCATGCAATGGAAACTGGCAAACCTGCGAAACATTTATGAGGAGGCAAAGGAAAGTTGCAGAAAAGTAACCCGGTTGTACAGTTCCATTTAGAACTCCGTGTGGAAAAAAATGGGTGAATATTGTAAATAATGAACAGCAGCAGCACTAACTGTCCAGTTTAACATGATTAACTTTTTGTTCAGATGACTTTTTCAAAACTGCTGGTAAAATCCTTTCATTGTGGGCACAAGTGAACTTCCAGGAAACTGAACAACCCCACCGATTTTCTTAGAAATAAAAGTTTATGCCTTTTTTGAAGGATCTGTTTTACAGCCACCTTCTTGAAACTCTTGTGTGTGTGTGACACATAAAAGGCATGTAAACAGTTCACCTCTCTGTTTGCCTGCTTGCATTCCACCTCTCTGTTTGCCTCTGTTGCATTCCAGCACACTGCAGACTTGGCCTGCCTTGCGTTGACCTTCCTGACCTTCATAATAGTCATTTACTCCTTTTGGGACAGCCTGCACACTCATACACACAAGAGATGACAAACTCTGCCCTTTGCTGTGTGTGTGTGTGTGTGTGTGTGTGTGTGTGTGTGTGTGTGTGTGTGTGTGTGTGTCCGTCCGTCCCTGGTGTCAGTGTGTTCCTGATGCTTCTTCTCGCTTCCAGGAGACCAGACTGCAGGCAGCTGCATGTCTCCATACTGTCAGACAATAGTGGGCTGGCACACGCTTTAGAGTGGGGGTGAAAGGCTTGTGTGTGTGTGTATGTGTGTGTTGGGGGGGGTGTGTCTAATGAGGGTTCAAAAAGCTCATTAACTGCATACCAAGTAAAAAGGGATCAAATAGCTTGTGGCACAGATTTTTGCCATAGCCTACTGACCCTGAAGTTAGGCAGCATTTCAAAGTGAATAGGAAACTCACACATGTGTAAGCAGTGCTGCTAACAACATGGTGGTTCAGCTGGGGTGCCATTACAATGTAGTCCGGGTTCAACAGTTTTTGAGCTATTGCTGTAGAAAAGACTAAGCAAATTTACCCCCCCCAAAAAAAAGAAAAAACAACTTCCTCCGCTTTTTGCAAAATAAGTTTTTCATTGCTTGAGGTGGTTCTTGCTTCTTTTTTTTTTAAAGAAAAAATAAATGTGCAAAACTGGAGATGGAAACTCCTAATTTGTATAAACTCTGGCGGAGAAAACTAGCTGTTTCGTTGTCTTTTCGGATATTCCCAAACTTCATGTCCGTCTCTTTACAGCATACAAGTCCAATACCAGCCTGTAGTCGTGTTTAGAACTTGTTCAGGTGAAGGTGATTCCACATGACCTCTCTCCATTTCTCCCTCATCGTCGGACGGCTCTTCCACTCTCTTGCATCCATGTGTCATGTTGCCTTTATCAACATCTTCTATGTAGCTTAATTCATTTACTTTAATCCATGTAATGAAAACTCAATGGATGTACATTTCCCTTTTTTCTAAGTTTTGCTTAAAATTGACTATTGAATGGAAACAAATACTGTTACTGTCATAATTGTAGTTACTTCTAAAAAGCTGAAAATGACTTTCAGAGGATTGTAAGCTTTAGCTTGTCATCATTGTCAGCTGGGGCTCCAGTATCCTTCTGATGAGGACAAACTACAGTAAATGTGTGATTTATTGGCTTTTCATGAATCTTTCAAATGAATTGAACCGTTTCTAAGAGTTGTCTGTCGGCCATTTGAGTTATAAAATATCAGTGTATTATTATAAATCAAAAATCCAATATCGTTCATCCCTAATCTGAAAAGATACAATGATTATTTAATGGCTGTGTTGAGACGAAATCTTCCGTAAGCACAGGTAGAGCTGCAGCCTCCACTACAAAACACAACTCAGACTGATGGCAAAATACTGTGGAGCCGTGCAACTGATCATGTAATTCAAAAGCTTCTTATGTCAGCAGGGTGAAAGGGTTTAAACACAGGCCAACACTGCCTCCACGCTGCTGAAGGTACGGTAAAGCTGCCTGCGTCATAGTTCTGCCGTTAATTTAATGTAGAAGTGAACTGAGTACCACTGTATGTTGTGGCTTTTAAGTAGGATCTTCGTTCCTGTGTCGTATATGGTGTGTTTCCCTCTCGTGCACTTCTGGTGTCAGGAGTGTGTGAGAAATGGTGATTTTGACATGCAGCATTGGGGAAAATGAAGAACCTCTTCAGAAGTTTCTTGAAGCAGCCTGCCAGGGGAAAAGACCTAACAGCTGCTTGTGAAGTCAAGGCTTTCCCCAGAACTATATTGAGTGTTTGGGGGGGTCTGAGTTAGTCTGGGTGGGTTGATGTTAATGGTCAGGGACCATGTGGAATTTGGCCCTTTGGCAAAGGAAGTCCCTCAACTGCTGCTCTTAGGACCTCCTAGATTTGTACGGAAAAACATGACCTGCTTCCTGAATCATTAGAACAGTGTGTGTGTGTGTGTGTGTGTGTGTGTGTGTGTGTGTGTTTGTGTGTGTTTGTGTGTGTTTGTGTGGGTGTGCACATGTGTTAGTGGTGATATGGACTGAGTGCTTTGCCAAAAATATTGATATACAATTAGCCATGACCTGTGGCAGTATTTCTTGAATGACTTATTGTAATAGTAACACAATTCAGACAAGGCCTTGGATATGGTATGTTCTCATTCTAACACTGCTGCTGGGGTCAGAAATCTTTTCCTAAGACAAAAAGCTGAGAGGTTTAATGTACTCTTCTGACAAATTCTGTTCTGTAACCTCCCATTCTATATAGCCTAGCTGCAGTTTGGAACTATAGAAACACTTCTCAGGAATTGAATAGGCTGGAAGCGGATGTATTCTCTACTGTCATGTGTAGACGGGGGCTCTGTCTTCTTGGTGGATGTGATTTCACCATACATAATGAGGACAACAGACCAACACAGATCCTTAATTATTATTATGATCGATTGTTTATTATCCATCCATCCATCCATCCATCCATCCATCCATTTTCTTCCGCTTATTCCTGTTAAGGGTCTTGGGGGGGCTGGAGCCTATCCCAGCGGCTACGGGCAAGAGGCGGGGTTCACCCTGGACAGGTCACCAGTCCATCGCAGGGCCAACACATAGAGACAGACAACCATTCACACTCACAGTCACACCTACGGTCAATTTAGAGTATCAATCAGCCTCGTCCTCTCTTGATGTCTTTGGACTGTGGGAGGAAGCTGGAGTACCAGAGAGAACCCACACAGGAACTGGGAGAACATGCAGACTCACACAGAAAGATCGGGCCAATTCTGATACCAAGCATTGGACTAGCACAAGCCTACAAATGGTACCATATGTTGTCTTAAAAAGTGCGATTTCTGACAACATAATAAACAATCGAGCAGCACGGTGGTGCAGTGGTCAGCACTGTCGCCTCACAGCAAGAAGGTTCCAGGTTCAAGTCCCGACTCCAGCACAGGATCTTTCTGTGTGAGTCTGCATGTTCTCCCTGTTCCTGTGTGGGTTCTCTCTGGTACTCCGGCTTCCTCCCACAGTCCAAAGACATCAAGAGGGGACGAGGCTGATTGATACTCTAAATTGACTGTAGGTGTGACTGTGAGTGTGAATGGTTGTCTGTCTCTGTGTGTTGGTCCTGCGATGGACTGGTGACCTGTCCAGGGTGTACCCCGCCTCTCGCCCGTAGCCGCTGGGATAGGCTCCACCCCCCCGCGACCCTTAATAGGAACAAGCGGAAGAAAATGGATGGATGGAAATTATAGTTGAAGCCATGCATTTTACTTAAAGGTATAAGTTTTAAGCCTCTGGAGATGGTGAGGTTCACGTTCTGGATCAGTGAGCCAACAGATCTTGTTTTGGTGGTCATGAAGAAAATGCATAAACATATTTCATATTCTGTATCTAAAATGAAATAAAACCAAACCTTGATCATTTCATGAGCTAAACAACCTGTCCGGGGGACTACTGTTATTAACTGTTGTTGTAACTCAAGCTGCTGAGATTGGTTGAACATCATGAAAATTAAAAATTAAAAAAAAAATCAGCAAAGAAGACAAAGAATTGTCTGAGGTCAGTTGGTAATTCTTTTGCATTTCCAATCTTGTTAGTGCAGAGCAGGGTCAGAGACTACAGTGCTGAGGCAGGGATTTTTGGGAGTTAGTGGATAAAAGATGATGTTGTTTGCAATAACAGAGTGGCAGGTCCCGGGGATCTGCCGGCCACCCTAATGCCAAGCAGTTGACTCAAGCTGAAATAGCATTGAGATGACATAACATTGAGTCATCTGACAAACGTTGTGGAACAGTGTGTTGTTTAATGTGACGTCTGTGAGGGAGGAAGCGTCCTAAGTAAGGGAAAACATGACTCACAATGGCCATGTGGCGACGGCATGTGGGGTGGTGTCTGTGTCTCTAGGTTTGTTTTTATCTCAGAAATAATGGCACATAAAAAACCAACTTCCATTTATGCAGTGTAACCAAAGAAGCTACTGGAATGAGATGGCTCTATAATGAGATGGTGTGTGATGTGATTGTGGGATGAAACACGCGGTGTTGCATGCCCGCTGCTAATATTAGCACCTTGGAGGTATTCGAGCAGGGAAGATTCATGCACGGGAGTAAAAGTCACTGGAGTTTTATTGACCTGAGCTGCATTTACAGCAAAGTTCATGAATCAATCTTCTTCTTTTTTTTTCTGGCATATCTCACATATTTTCCGTCATGGCTTTGATAACTTTTACATGAGGTAATTTAGAAGGAATGTTGCCATAAGTAGTAATTCAATGGAATAAAGGTGGATTAGAAGGTCCGCCCTCCTCGGGCATGTGGAGGCAAGGTGTGGTAAGGACAGTAGTGCTGCAGCTGGATTCATCTGAACATCTCAGAAACAGACACAGATGTTTAGACAAAGTGTTTGCAGCAGCACAAGTTTGTATCATTTTCGTCAGAGGTCTTGTGTGTAGCACTGCACATGGCATGCTCCTAGCCCTTTTTTGGATACAGACTCTTTTGTAACCTTTTCTCTGGCTCACTGAGGGGTCACATGCCAAACTGCTGAGTGCAAACAACCCCATTTATGTTTTGTCCACAGTTTTTTTTTCATCTCCTTTAAGGGTGGCCATGACTATTCTTTGTGATGGAAGACTGAACAGTAATAATCCCTTTTTTAGTTTTTTAGTGTAGGGTTCGCAGTGCTGGCAGGCAGTGGTGTGTGTGTGTGTGTGTGTGTGTGTGTGTGTGTGTGTGTGTGTGTGTGTGTGTATACCTGGGAAAGCAGCTGATGAGGGTTTGTTTAGCTCAGTGGGAAGGTCACCTGTTGAGTTCTCATAGAGGTGGTCAGCTTGAGAGTGAAACAAAAGAGCAAAACAAGATGTCTACCTGTAAAGCAAGCAGATATGTAAATGAAATTGCATTAAAATATTTAAAAAAAAAAACAGGCAGAAGGAAACAGGGCGGCACGGTGGTGCAGTGGTCAGCACTGTCACCTCACAGCAAGAAGGTTCCAGGTTCCAGTCCCGGCTCCATCACAGGATCTTTCTGTGTGGAGTCTGCATGTTCTCCCTGTTCCTGTGTGGGTTCTCTCTGGTACTCCAGCTTCCTCCCACAGTCCAAAGACATCAAGAGGGGACGAGGCTGATTGATACTCTAAATTGACCGTAGGTGTGACTGTGAGAGTGAATGGTTGTCTGTCTCTATGTGTTGGTCCTGTGATGGACTGGTGACCTGTCCAGGGTGAACCCCGCCTCTCACCTGAAGGCTGCTGGGATAGGCTCCAGCCCCCCATGAAACTTAACAGGATAAGCAGAAGAAAATGGATGGATGGATGGATGGATGGATGGATGGATGGATGGAAACCTTCCAGTACAAAAAAAAATCCAAATATTCATAGATGATTCTTTACTGCTTTGTGAAGAGTTTCGCAGTCACTTGGTTTGTGAATCATCCGTTTGGTCGATAGTTTCAATGTGTAATTGTGTAATTTTACTCCTTTTTTTCCCCTCCTCTTGAAAAGTTTATGTAGCAACCCACACTGTATTTTAATTAAAAAAAGCAGAATTTATGGATGAGATGTCACGACCGACATGCATTTAAAACTGTAGGTGAAACTGCTATTCGTGTTTCGCAATTACTCGTCGACCAAATGATCAAATACATGGTCAGTTGAGGTCTTCAGGGGATGACGTAGATCGAGTCGACCCATAAAATCATCCCTGATGAAGCAAATCTATCACAAGATTTCTTCAAAAGGTGTTTTGTACAACTGGGGAGCGACAGCTGCGCGGTTCACATATCAGGCCCCATCAGATTACATATTAATTGATAGAATCTGTGTATATAACTTGTGGAAAGTCTGAGCACTGAAACTTCTGTAAATGTAATGTAAAACTTTGAGGAATTAAGTTGAAACTGTCTTTTTTGTACCATTTCTGTGCTTATTTCTCTTTTGACACCAGACTCATCACCAGACTTGTCTGACTTCAGAGAACAACCACTCTGCCCAAATGTAGCCCAACATTTTTCTAAATTTGGACATTGTGTGTGAGCAGTCAGGCATGAATGAAGCTTGTGAATTTGTAGGGCAAAAGCAACAAGAGGTTTTAGTTAATATACAAGCTTGTTTTTTAAAGAGATTACAGTGACAGTGGTGACCATGACAGCATTGTGCCTTTAAATATAGTGCTACTCTGATGGCCTCTTGAAACACCCCAAATTTTAATTGCTGAATAACATTCATAGACAATCACAAATAATAAACACTTGGGAAGCTGTGACTAAGTTTTGGTAATTGAAATGGATAAATTGATAAATTAATTGGCCGATACAGAATACCAATCGCATACAAGTGTGTATGGAAGTGATGATGTAATCACATTGACTCATAAAAGATGAACAAGAACATCCAGAGAGGAATGAATTTTGAAATACTGCTGCCATTTTTCCATCTCCGTCCGACTGTTCTTTCATATCAGTCAATTCTTCTTCTCTGCTCTAAAACTGGCCAGTAGAAGCAGCACAACTTCCTGTTTTGTGTAATGCAGCTGTTTAAGAGTGATGAAGAGGAAATATTGATTTCCTCCACATGATATTATTCAGAGATAACCAGAAAGTAGCAGGGTCCCATTTCAGGGTTATAGAGTTGCATGTACAGACTTGCATAGTCAACACTGATGCTTCCTCATTTTCACTCAGTATTGGAGGTACTTCCCATGATGGTATCTAAATGACAATCATATTTTCTGACAGTTATTGAGTACTTGTTTCATACTGCATGAATGATGAGATGAACCATCAGAGTGGTTACAACATGGTGCAGTTTATCATGATTTAAAGAGGAACTGCAAGAGTAAATTCAGGTAAACCGCTTGCATAGGCTAGGCTAAACTACTTCTTAGGTTAGACTACAATATTCAATATTCAAAGTTATTGTTTGAATGAACAAGGAAATGATTGTGAGCATATACAGTGATCATGTGGGTTTTTTGAACAGTATATGTAGAACTAAACAGAAACTTTGTTTAACAAATGACATTTAAAATGTAAAGAATGAGAAAACACAGGCAAAGAAAAATGGTGCAGCTGTGGTTTTGCTGTTGTGTTCACACTGATCCGGCACACATTTGTTTAAACAGGTAACGAAATACAAAAAAAATGAAGTAAATGAAAGTGAAGTGGTTGTGAAAATGTGTGTAACATCATTTCTGTACAGGTAAATGTCCTTTTAGATCTATCAAAGACTGACAGTGAAACAAAGAATCCAACCCAGTATGAATAATGTCTAATAATCCAGCGGTGTGTCATGCTTTTGTCATCCATATTGTAGCATCATGACAGAGGTGTTCCTCCCTGGATGCTCTCAGTGAAAGGGATGACCTGTTAGTCTCTTGAGCTTTACCAGATGGGTGGGAGTGTCTGCACCAGATCCTTGACTCCCTTTTTGCACGAGCATTCCTATGGTGTGCTGCATGGCACTTTGCCAGATTCAAGTATATTACCAACAGGAATGTCTCTTTCTATCCATGTAGTTAAACGGGACTAAAACAAATGGCCTCGCTCCTCTAGCACAGCAAAGCTGGTCACAAAAATGTCAGGAGAAACAAAACACTGATTAGACATCGAACTATTCTAACAAACAACTTGAACAGATAACTGTTCTCTAAGATTCTTCCAGTTTCTATTGAACCTCCCGTTAAATACTAAACAATCATTTTCCAATACTTCTGGCTGTTAAAACCTACATGAAACATGAAAACAGCGGGTCCATCTGTGTCATGTGTAACGCAAGTGTAGCGACGGCTGTTGCAGTCCGTGATCATCGTGATCAACTACACTGATCACATTGGTTGTGAAAATCAAATGAATGCAACTGATTTTTTTTCACCTTTTGAGGTCCCATGATCCTCAAGGCATTTATAATAACAGAAAAATCACAGACATACTCATCGTGTATTTCATGCTTTAAATTTCACCTTATGGAAATGATAGTATATATCAGGAAGGTATGCTGTCTTTCTTGCTCTTGCCAATGGAAAGCCTTATTCTCTGTCATTATGTAAACCTTTTTTTGGGGTTAATCTGATTCATACTTGTGGAGCCTACACTATAGCCCAAATGCATCTGACCTTGGTTATCATATAGTTTAAATTCATACCTGGCTTTGAGGGAAAAGCTTCTGTGTCTGGTTGAACCGGTTAAGATTTGGATGAAACAGTGAGAGGAGCTCTGTGTGATGGCCCTCAGAGGGAGGCTCATTATTACTGTACAAATATATATTTCTCTACTAAACAAAGGTCTGGTCACAATATTATAAAAGTGATGAGATCAGAAAATATTGCATATTTGTTATCAGTTATGCTGTCTAAGCTGGATCTTCTACGTCTGTCTGTAGCATCTTTTCTTTCCTGGTGGCGGGGGTCTGACTGCTAGCTGCTACACAGCACATATTTGCGATGATACCTTCAGCCATCGCTCCTCTCTCTGTCCCGGTGTAGCAGCCGTAAGGAGGTCTGCACCAGCCAGTCTGTGACATCCTCCTGAAACAAGAGCTGATGGCATTACTTCGCCTGTATTCTCAGCATTCTCAGTTTCCTTCTGAAGCTGGAACTAATGAAAGATTGTGTTAAAGGTTGGTTATGTTTGTTAGCTGGTTTACACTCTACTCCCTGGAGGTGGATGTATTGTGGTTTATTCCTCTAAAAGTAAAAAGAACAGACAATGAACTGAATTGAACATCCAGTGGAAAGTTTTTCAGGTTGGTATGATCAGCATTTGACAGTTATTAGACCAAGAAGATGATAAAGATGTATTAACAGAGCCTGAGTGACAGTGGTTCAAACACTGGTATCAGGGTAAAATCAACCTTAAGTACTTGTTGGCTCGAATAACAAAGATAAGTGAAGTTACTGTTACTGTCAAAGAAAAATACGACTTTATAATGTGGATCTAAGTGTCTGTTAGGGGAAGCGCTTCGCTTTGTCTTTGCAGCTCCTCTCAAATTTCACCTCAAAGCTGCGTTCGCCCCATATACATTTATGTTGTTTAGACGATAAACACTGGTGGGTCTGAGCGGACAGATCCTGCGGGTAGCCCTGGATACACAATATGGACCCAGCATGTTGCCATGAAAACCACCTAAATAGTCCAAGGTTGTGTTCATGTTTTCATACATGCGCGTTCAGATTTTCCACTCAGTTGTTCATATACAGGAACAACCGCTGCTGACGTGCCTGTAGCAAGGCACTGAAAAAAACCCTCTCACCAGTTGAATGAGATATTCAGAGGTGAATGTGTACAGAAGGTCATTGATGACCAAAAGATTGTGCGTGAGCTTGTTGGTTGTGATAAGATTTTAGCACCTGCTACTTCTTGCTGATATTGATTTGTCGTTTATAAAAGTTGTTATGGTTGGTATTTATGGACATGAGGTAATTATTTAGGATTACAGAATTTTGTTGTGAGAACAGAATAATGCTGAGTAATATCAGCATGTCGTGATTATCGGCAGATGTTGATCATTAAAAAATATACCACGATCTGATATTTATACAGTTTTGCTCTTCTTCTCAAGTCATTGATTATGATACATTTATGATTTTACATTTTTCCAATTTTTCCAAAAGTGAATATCACGTAAATGTGTCTTTATGAAAACAAAATTGACATCGCTGAATATCATCTGTTGACCCAATACATCGTAAAGTAATGTAAAAGAAAATGAGGTAAAATAAGTAAAGTAAGTTTAAAAAAAATCCAATATGTTGCTTCCCTACTTGACATAGATAGCAGTGTGATTTATTCAAAAGTGGGATTTGTTGAATCTAGTAAAACTCAATAGATTATTTTAGGATTACGAATAGTTTGGCTGCAGTTTGATTTATTTTCTGATTAATCAAATGACTTCTACATTTTGTGCTGGTACCACTGGAACCACCTGAGATAACCCCCAACCCCCTCCCCGGTCCTTGTTTTCCGGTCACTGCCCCTCAGATAGTCAGACAGACATAGGAGGCAGTGGATTCCTCAGTGTTGTTTTTGGCAATTGTTCTGTGTTCACACATCTGTCTGTTTCAGAATAACTGGCCACAGTATCGGGTCTCGCATCTCGCTGTCATATACTGTATCAACAACTCCGGCTATGGGAAAGTGACACGCTGTGCATTTTAGCGTCCCACTCCCACCACCTTCAGCTTATACATTCCAGATTAATGTACAACCTGCTCATGTGATGAGCCAATATAGCAAAATAAACTATGATAGAATATCATTTACAGAACAAATGAGAAAAACATAAACATGATTCTTTTACAGGCTTTTGTTGTTGTTCTTTCAATGACTTTGAGATCTCTCAGCTTTATGTTCTGAACCCTTGGAAGAGTCTCAGGGTTTGAAACCACAGCTCTACGCTGTCATTTCCACTGTTATTTTATTTAAACAGTCAATCTAGTGTGTCACATCTAGAGGAGACATTTTTCATTCACTTTGGTTGAAAGTAAACTATGAATGGTTCTTTTTATACATCTGTGCTTGTCACTGCTGTCGGGCGCTGGGCGCCCGCCAGGCAGCTGGTGGACATTTGGCAAGTCTGATTCAGACAGTGTCCAGAACTCAGTGGGGCACCTGCTGTCCATCAGGGGGAGGTGAGGCGTGGAATGAGACAAGCCCTCAACAGGTGACAAGACAGCACCACTCACTGTCACAGAGGCCAAGACTGGCTCATTACTGCAGCTCCCCAGCAAAGACATCTGTGAGTCCCCCATTAGAATTATACATGCATGCAGCATCATTAGTTGTTTTCTGGAGTTTAGTGTGTCGAGCTGTAGGCCTCGAGTTTGTTCATGTATGATAAAAGAGCAGGCGTGATAAGGTTGTTGTGTTAAGGGCTCTGCAGAAACCTCACACAGCTGTGGTTGTTACTGTCTCCTGCTAAGCTAACTCAACCTACTGACACAAATCTAAACCGAAATTTATAGTAGGGAATACAAAGGTTCAAGGGTTGGTATGAAATGATGATCTCATTGAACTTGTTTTGTTTTTTTTTTGCTTTGTTAAAAAATACAACCCAAATTTGTATGGGTCCCTCTTTGGTCCACCTTTCTCCTTCCATGTTTCAGTAAGAGTCCTCATACTAGTGTGTTTTTGTGTGTGTGTGTGTGTGTGTGTGTGTGTGTGTGTGTGTGTGCGCGTACGTGTGTGTGTGTGTGTGTGTGTGCAATCCCTGCTGACAGACAGACAAACAAACGGCACTGAAAACATAACCTCCATGTCGGAGGTAAATATTTGGGTTTGGAGTCACTGACACAGCTGTTGCGTTACTGTTATTCTGATCTAAAAGTCGCAGCAACTGCATGTGGCTGTGTGTTGTCAGGAACAGTTGGTGTCGGCAAACTCAAGGTAACATTTTTCAACTGGCGCACGCCGGAGCACATGACAGCTGCTCTAAACGTTTGTTTGGTATGTATAACCAAAACATTGTCCTCTCCCAGCCAGGCCACTCGTGACACCAGCGGGAGCTTGTGGTTTGCATGCACTTGTTGAGAGCTGTTTTTGACATTCAATATTAAACTCTCTCCAACTTTGCCTGAGGGGTTCATTCTTCTTTAAGATGTTTCTCATTTGTTGTTGGTGATGAAGAGAGCCGTGTAAAGCTGAGGCAACAGCAGAAAGTGACACGTGTACTCCTCAGGACTGCTAATCTACTTCAGCACGTGTGCCAGCAGCCATCACGCTAGCTAGGAACACGCTAGTCAGTCTCAGTAGGGTCCCCGAGCTTCCTTCTGCTGTGTCTGCGCTGTGCTGCTCCTCGCTCCCGTCGGCGTTTGTGTTCTCACGACACTAATTTACTCCTAGTTTGTAAATGCATCACATCTGCTTAAAAACACAAGATGTTTCGAGAACTAACATACATGTATGCACCAAAACAACTGACTGATGACTGTCCTTGTTGGGGACCTTCAGGGCACGTTTACACTAACAATACATGGTCAGATGTGCCCCAGTCCACCTCAGACACGGACCGGATCTTAAAGCATCCACTGTAGTGGTTGTTTACCCTTTGAACACTGCCCACGACCAATATGGACACATTATTTATTCATTTTTATCTCCAGTTTATGCCCAAATGCGAGTGGCTAAAATGAAATTGGCCGGTGGAACAGAGATAATAAAGATTAATCTCGCTTCATTTTAGACTCTCTAGCTCTCCCTTCCTTTAAAGGTCAGGAGCACACATTTGCATGTTAAAGTTCACTAAGCTTGATGCAAAATATTTCCTGCTAGTTTAGCCGTTAATGGCGGCAATTCTTCTGGAATTAATGCATTTTTCAGTAATGTGCACCTGGCAGTGAGACCTGCTGACTGTGGGATTCACATCAATTTTTTTTCTTTCGATGCTTCTGTTTGTCTTAAAGCTTCTGCTTTATTCATTCATTCATTTAACTTTGACAGTGGTACATGTAGGACTTGTGGTCATCAAGTCCTTGTTGTAATGATGGCGAAGGAGCAGGAAGTGGAGAGGGATGATGTATCCATTAGGTCTTATTTATGAGGAGTAAAGTAAAAACATTTCTGTTGCCTGTGTTTTGTGACTGCCAGACTAAAAGCATGTGACCATAACGTTTCTGTGCATCTGACCTGATGCCTGTACATTGCCTCATTTCCTTTGACGTATCACCCCATGCTAAGAGTTCTAGTCTGCAACAGATCGCACTGGTGCAGAAACACACACTCAGCAGGCGTAGTGTACTGGGGGGAGACTTTGATGAGGATGCATGTGTCTGTACGTCAGTTTCACAGTGGATAGGTTTTGTTTGGGGAGAATAGATACTGTTTCATTTAAAGCAGTTATGACGCGTGCGCCATATCGTATCATCCATCCAACAGTCCAAAACCCAAAGACCCTTTACCACCTGTCGCAAATGACAAAAAGCAGTAAACCCTGTTATTTGAGAGTCTGGATTTTGAAAATATTTACCATTTTTGCTTGAAAAAAGACTATACTGTAAATATAAAGCAGTTAATTTTATTTTTGTTTTCAAATGAATTGAACAATAAATCTTTGCAGCATTTGCAGATATTCAGGATTACATTTCTTTTTTGGGTCATCTTTTTTCATGTTTCCACAGCTCTCAAGACTGTATGCTGAAGTGATTTGTTGGTACTCATTCTCATACGTCCATTTCTGTTGTTACTGTACTCTACCTCACCCACTTGTAGAAAGTACTTAGAGTCTTTAACTGTGTATTTATTTGTGCCAATTTAATACGAATACTTTTAACTATTTAATGCTCTGAAAAGCCTGTGCTTGGGTTGGTTTTCCCACAATATCAAGCAGTGCATCCTACTAATGCGATGCCTTGCAGCCATCTTTTGCTTGCTTCTCAAAGTTCAGTTCAGTTAGCTCCAGATCTTTCAGGCACTTGTATTCCTGTTGAACATTGCAACCTTTGACCAGAGGGCCACCACAGCCACAGAAGGTTAAGGTAGCTCAAGCAATAAGAGATTATGCCCAACATAAATGATCAGCATTCATTGGAGCAGGTTGTTGTGATGTGACATGCTATTTATGGGTATTTCTACCGTTGCTTCAGTTATAAACGATTCCTCCACTCATTGGTAAGCAAACTCTTTGCAGCTTCTGACAAATCTTTGTTTTAGCGCTGATCTTCATCCCATTATTTAGTCCTCATATGGTTTTCCAGAAGCCAGAGACTACAGACTGTAAGCTGCAGTCCAGTGAGAGACTTTGTATGGCTGTTTGAAAGTCACACAGTAGTTTCTCTGTCTGCACTGCCACTGCTGGTGTCCTCTTAGAGAACCATCACACTAATGCTTTGTTGATGTTACCATGTGCAGAGCTACTGCACAAAGACCAGCGCAAGAATCAAATTATGCCCAGAATGCAACAAAAACATATGTGCCAGAGACAATAGGTCACTACAAGGACTTGTGGTCTATCACTTATACACTCACAGCTCTCCTCAGTTGATCAGCTCACACATTCTATCATGATCCAGTGCAACAGCTCCGCCTTGAATTCTCTCTTTAATAATGTTGACACTATCAGAGAGGTTTTAATTATGACTGTCCAGCGATTAAATAAAATAGACCCGATTAATTAAGTCCTCTGTAATTATTTATCTAAGTTAATCACATTGATAAATGTTGGTTGTGACAAGCATGTAAAATGTTTCAAATAGGATGGATTAAAGTAAATTTGCGAATATGTGGAAAGATAAAGTTTAGAGGTCAAAACCATTGTTCTTGCTTGCAGAAACTTATGTTCATAAGCAGTAATATACATTAGAAATATGAGCCAAATATTACCCGCAGAGCATCTCAGGCCTCAGTTATACAGTCAGTAACAAGAGGAAGAAATTTATGATGATGATTTATTTAACACATTTTTTTTCAATATCTGATTTATACTTCTTGTCAACCCTGATTGAATTAATTTCATGTATATTACCGAGGCTGTAGTTTGCAGTGGTGGTCACGTTTACAAACTTGAATATAAGAAACACGTTTCAACATGAGCTGCTACAGTACACATACATGACCACCACCCACTAAGACCTAAGCATGAAGTAGAATAATTCAAGAATAATTTTAGAGAGCAACTCTCATCAAATATGTTTCTGCCAGCACTAACAAGAAGGAGCCGTACAGCAAACCCAACATTGATAACCTGTCAATTCCCGGGCTTAGTGCAGGCTTAATGCAGGGAAGGGGAACATTAGTGATGTCACATGGCCAGCTAGAAAGAACAATAAGGGCGGTTCACATAGTTCTAGGTCTTTGTGTCGTTCTGTTTAATCAGTTTGTGGGCTTCTAAAGTATTTACACAAGTCTCTGTTTATAATCCAACAAAATGTTCTTATAGATTGGAGATAAAGGAGTAGTGTAGCCAAGATAGAGCAAACAGGCTGATCTGTGCTCAGTGATCTGGTTGAAAAGGGCTTTTAAATGGCATCACTTTGATTCTGCTCTTTTGAGTGGGTTCAAAAGTGTTCCGAGTCCGGCACACATTGATATTTAGCAGGGTGATTGAAGTCTTAATGCCAGAGAGGTTAGAGGAGACCAGGGGCCTGGCTGGCTCACTTGGCTGGACATTCATCCTCTGCTTTATTCTCAGCAGGAGTGCTGTCCCCAACTTTAAAGCCATGAATGTTAGATGAGCTGTTCAGACCATACTCGCGCGTAGCTTGTTTTTATTGTAAATAAACAGTGTTCTTGAAAATATGGATGCCATTTTGATCATTCATAGTCATATCATTTATAGTTGTGTAGCCACTGTGAGTGTTTGAGATTTTGTGCTATTGCTCTGTGTTGCTCTGCCAAAACACTAGTTGGCAAGTCCTGAGCCAGTGTGTTGAGTTTCTTCGAGAACTAAAATTGATAGTGAAAGTTGGAGCTGATTAAGGTTGAACAACAGAAATGACTGCAACAGAAGAGAAGTTGTCAAAGGAGATGCCATGTCAATGTGCAGGAGGAGGAACATGATGCTACCACTTGGATCAGTTGTCTGCGTTTGCGTTGCGTTTAAGGCAGAAACATGTAGAGCAAACATGTAGGGACTTCGGCATCGGGTATGCAACTACATTATGTGGCACGGTACTGCAGGAGTTTACAGTAAAGTTTCAAACAGGATTTGTGAATCAGCTATGATTAAGATTAATTTATCCTTTTGCCAGCACAGTGATAGGGTCTCTTCTCCACAGAGGTCATGGCCTTTAATGAGTTTCATGGGTGTTACAGGTGGACAGCTCTGAGTACTAGTGTGAATGTACCCTGCGAGCCACTGAGGACACATTGGGATCAGATTACTCAGACCACATTTGGAGGTGGTCTGGACTGGAGTGCGCCAGCGTGAGCACACGCACCAACTCATTCACGTGAGGTGTCATATTATTACAAGCGCTGAAAGTTGCAATATCAAGCGGGAAAATCACATTTGAACTCACATACTGTATGTGGAGCACGTTTGATCATCCATGTTAATGCCATGTCTGAACAGGGTATTACTTCTTTCTGGTGGGGGGGCCATTGGCTCGCTGGCATCTGAGGACAAGGCAGTGATTAAAGAGACGTATTGATCTGTTGCACATTAGGAGAAGAGATCTTGTTGGAGTGATGTGCATGGGTTCATTTAATTCGGCATTGAGCCAAGCATCAGTGCTACACCCAGACTCTTTTCTCCATCTGCAAACATTCACTGAAGACTTATTTCTTTGAATATCACACTGCAATATGCTCATGAATCTCAGGTTTTGAAATTGACCAGGATCCATCAAAACTTTGTTTCTCGTACCAGTGTGTGTGTGTGTGTGTGCTTTCTTAAAGTTTTTCCAGCTTTAACCGAATGGTCCCCAATGGCCCTTTGAGCCAGCGGATGCATTGTGTGCACTCTTTCTCTCGATGTGTATTAGGTATTGAATAAGTGACCTTTTTGGATTGTATGAGCTCATGGGAAAAGTGGGTGTTTCCAGCGGAAGTTAATGCCTTTCCCCCCCCCCCCCTTTTTTCTCTTGTGCTCCCTCTCTGTGTAGTCCAACGTCTCCCTCCACCTCACACCCTTCACTCTGCCTGTTCTCCATGATTTCTCCCATCAAGCGCTCTTAAGTGCTCAACTAAACAATACCCCCTTACACAAATTCCTGAGTTAGCTGTGTGAAACTCAGCACAGAAAAAGAAGCCAGCAATGGAGGAAGAATGACAGTGTAGAGATGTAAAAGAACTGGTGTTTACTTCCATCTGTTTAACATTAAAGCTGCTATAGTTTGTATTTATTATGAACAGCGGCTAAGAGTGCTGGCCAGAGATAGGGTAAAGGTTAGACCTGAATAAAAAAAGATAAAGGAAATTATATACACATAACCCCAGGAAAATGTGTCTTTTCACCTACTAACGCATTACTTGTATACAGAGCCTTGATGATCAAGACTAGATTTACGACAGAAGACACATTGATGTGTACAGGTGTGAGACACGTTCTATCAGAGATATTTGAGAAGTATAATCGAACAAATGGAAAAAGCAGTTAACTTGTGGATCTCTGGAATTTTTGGCTTCACAATCAAAGACAATAGCAAGAGAGGCCTTGCACGTGCCTCTCTCCAAACCCTCAAATCCATGACTCTGTAAAACTTAAATGTTGTTATTAAGACCGCTAATTTGTGCCTGCAGAGACTCAATTTGATCCTTTAAAAGTGTATCAGCTGTAGCCTGGTGAGACAAGGCAAACACCTGTTTTTTTTTATATATATACTGTATATATATGCATAAACAGCGTATGAGTTGATTTTGTCACGTAATGTCGAGCATTACGAACTGGCCCTCAACAAGCAACGTTTCCCCTTTGAGCTAAAAGGCGAGGCCTCAGCCTCCTCCTTGTGTGTTGGCACACTCTTATCCAGCCTTTTGTGGTTGATATCCCTGTCTGTGTGGCGGCCTGTAATGCTCTGTCAGCACAACACACACTGACCTGTTTGATCAAGCTGAAGCTCTGCCTGATTACTGGGACACTTCAGGCCTGCTTGGCCTTTTTCTGACCCTTTTACAATAGTAAATAATCCTCTCATTAGATTTTTCGTTTTGTAAATCCTGTTGTTTAATTTCCTCCAGATTAGAGATAAGGTACAAACATTGCTTTTTATGCAGTACTTCCACTTGATAAAAATTGATCAAATGAGGATTTTTTTAGGGGGGGGGCTTAGAACTGAGATCATGATTATCTCGCAATGATGTCCAAATAAATGTTTATTGCCTAATACAAAAGAAAATGCATTAAAAAATGGTGGTGCGTGATGAAGGACCAGCACATCAACAAAAGGAGCCCCTCTGTTTTTAGCTTCATGAATCTGATACTCAATGTGAAATGAATGAATTTCTGTCTTTTGTCTTATCTAAAATTGTTTTTTGGTGACATTTAAGTTATTTATGTAAATTTGTGGCCAAGCAGTTGTTGTAACTGCTGTATGTAGCTCCACAGCATGTTGCCTGGAGAAAGTAACTGCTCAGACAGGCGATGTCATTTCAACGTGCTAAAATGCATAACGGTATTCCTTTACTTAAAAAGGATATGGAGCTTACAACTAGTCTGTCTGTAGCCTGAGAGCTAGCTGCAGCAACAGTCTGTCTGACATCATCTAAAACAGATGGATGGCATCTTAAGAGGACTTGTTAAGCCTGGAGTCATAAGATTTAGTCGGATCAAAAATATTTGGAACCTCAATGGAAACTGGGTCTTGATTGCTATCCCTAATTCTTTCATCATTTATATCAATTCACACCATGCACAACCAGCAGGTTGGGGTTATGAGGTGTCGTGCATGTGTGGGTTGGGGCCTAAATAAATGACAAAAAAACCCATGATCACAATCTTATAATTCCAAATGGCACAATAACTGATAGTGTTTTGCAGCTTTAGCAGAGGAAACTGCTGTGTGTTGGGGCGGACATGAGGAGGCTGGGGAATATTATGATTCCACAGATGCTGGTAGAATTTTTCCTCGAATAACACATTTTTCTCTAATTAAAGAATAAATACAGCTGGTGATTTTCAAGTCAAGGTCTGTGAGTTCACATTGCATTTGGGCCATATGTTGAAGGTAATTAACATCTAACTGTGTTGATGATTGTTTGTTCTAGCTAAGCAATCCCTCTCATTAAAGCAACCTGTAGTCAAGCAAGCAGTTCCTCCTCGTGTTTGTGATTTCTGGAAAACGTTTTTTTTTTTAAATGTGTAGTGAAAATCTCAGCGTTACCTGTGTTGGTGTTGGATTTGATTTTTATGTTAATGTTGGTTAAAAGTCAAAGAGACTCAAACAAGTAGGAATCAGGATATCTGACAGAGATGGAAAGGGATCTATATTTAGTGTTTGTAAAGCTGTGGAGAGGAAGTGGGTGCATAGTGCAAAGCATGATGTTGATTACACACCTACACATATCACCCAGTCTTGCTTTCCTTGAGGCTGGAAACCAGCAGTTTAAATGTACAGGATTATTATTTGACGTCTTGACAAGCAGTCGAGAAACCGAGAACAAACCTGATGAGGTGCTTGAAGGAAATGTGTGTTTACTGACAAACTGGACCACTTTTATGTAGTTGTCTATTTGTTCCGTTATCATCAGAAATGAATTGTCAATGTCACTGTGCAGAATTTTTTTCTTATTATTGATGAATCATTAAAATATTAATCAAGTAAAACCGTCCAATATTTGAATGTTCCAGGATTTTGAATGTCAATATTTGATGCTATTATCAGTTTCAGTTCCTTTGTTTTAGCGAAAATGACCCTCTGATGATGAAAATGATTTAAATATGAAAATTATCTTCCTTCTTTTGAGAAAATATTCCCTTGTGATATAAATGAGTCCCAGCTTCTGTTTCACAAGCATCCACATGCAGCTGAGAACCATCCGCAGCCTCTTTTTTTTTTGTGTGTGAAAACAGGCCTCTCATGTTTTCCTAGTGTTAGCATACATGTGCTGTGTGTGGGTGGAGGGCTGGGATGTATAGCTGGAATGCTAAAGAGGAACTGACTGACAGTCTTGGACTTTGGTAGGTAGGCGGGGTAGGGGAACATGTTTGTGACATCACCGCCACCCGAAGGCTCTTTGGCCAGCTGCCTGTTGCAGTGGTGGAGTTTCCTGCCTGCAGAGCTGACCGGAGCTGGGTGAGGCCTTACCCACCTTGTAACTGACATCAAAACTGTATTACAGCTTGGTTCTGCAAGTTTTCAAATTCCTCTGTGTCAATTTAACTTTAAATAATGCATTGTTGTTGTCTTGGTTTAGTAATCCCCCTTAAATCATCTTTAACTTTGATGTCAGCTGAGTTGAGGTTAAAAAATGGGGTTTTAATACACCCACAGTGGGGGTCATGTCAGCACTGGCCTATAGTGGCTGCCTAAGTGGAGCTTAAATTGTCTCTTGTTTTTCTTTATCATTCCAAGCTTCATGCTTAGTTGTTATGTAGTTGGCTCTGTTTTGACAGTTATTTACACCTGCTTTAAAAAAGCTTCAAAGGAACATATTTGATGTAAATTAAAAAAAAATAACAAAGAGAAGAGTCAGAGGGAAGAAAGGGAAGAAGAAAAATAACACATAGCAGAATAATTCTGCCACTTTTCCTGCAAATACCACTGTTTGTAGAGTTTAGTGCATCATTAAAGGTCCCCCACCAGGTTAGACCCCTGGCAGCATAACTAGGGGATGTTAGAGACAAACCTGGGCCAGCCCTAACTATTTCCACAATGAGACTTTTCTAAACATAGAAGGGGTGTCTCTAGCCAAAATGGAAGATGGTTCCACAGGAAAGGAGCCTGATAGCTGAAAACTCCCTCCCATTCTACTTTTGGAAACTAAAGGAACCACAAGTAAGTTTGAACTCTGGAAGGGCAGTGTTCTAGATGGTAATAAGGTACTAGGAGCTCGTAATAACTTTTTAGGTTAGCAGGATTTTAAATTCTTCTCTGGAGCTAGTGCAGTGAAGCTAGGAGGGAAGAAATATGATCTCTGTTTTCCTAGTTCCTGTCTGTACATGTGCAACAGCATTCTGGATCAGCTGAAGTCTTTTGAAGCTTGTTGGGGCAGCTTGATTATAAGAAATTGCAATAATCCTGCCAAGAAGTATTTAGTGCATGGACTAGTTTTTCTGCATCATTTCAAGGCAGAATGTCAATTATTTTTGCAATATTACATTGATTGAAGAAGGCAGTCCTTGAACTTTCCCATATGTGGGACTTCAAGCACATATCCTTATCAGGATCTAATCAAGGTTCCTTACAGAGGTGGTGGAGGCCAAAAGAAATGCCATCTAAGGTGAACATTTCTTTAGATCATGGGCCTGATTTGTTTATTACATTAACTTCTGGTTTTTTCTTAGTTTAATTACAGAAAATTGGAGGTCTGTATGTACTTGGGGCACATTTGACATTTCATTTGCTGATGGGCTTTATCTGACATCATTGATAATTAAAACTGGGGTATGGTGTTAACAGTGTTTCCGGAGAATATTATAAAATGCATAAAAGCATGAATAAGAATACTATTGGCTCAAGTACAGAACCTTGTGGAACTCCATGATTACCATTTGTGTGCTAACATTTACATCGTGAAATATCCAATTCAGCACTGACATCACATAAATACTTGGGAGTTCACTATGTTCAATAGCGCTCCCTAAATGCACTCTAAATCTTGTCTGAAAAGCTGGTAATAAACTTTATTAAAAAAAACATAACACAAGTGTTTGGGAATGGTTTGTCAAAGATCTTAAGAGAGAAAAAGCAAAAGCTATATAGGTTTTCATTAAAACCTGGATCAAGATAGGATTTTTAAGGAAAGGCTTATCTACAGCCAATTTAGAGGACTGCAGTATGTATCTTTACTAGATTTGATACCTCGCAGTGCTTTAATTTAAGGGATTTTGAGTATTATGAAGCCAACCACTTTTGTTTTATTTTTGTTTGTATTAGAGAGGTAATGTTATATTTATAGCGAGCCTGTAGCTCTGTCAATCATATGATCAGTTTGGGATTTGACTGAAGTCGGCATAGGGGTCCTATGTTGTACTGAGACTTGGGACTGGGTTAAATAACACCCTTAAATATGGCTACAGCCTTGCCAAGTAGACAAACGCATAATTAGGGCTGAGCAATTTTATCGATTCTGCGATGTACATCAATATTTTGTTTCCCCAGAGTATTGATTTTTCAGCCGTGAGTTTCGATACTTTAAGCCCCATTCCCGTGTCCCACTCTTTGCAGGGAGAAGTTCCCGCTTGCATTACACATGTACTCCTTGCAAACTCTCTTATCCATCGTAGCCTGGGCCCATAACCACCACAGGTCGCCCTTCATATAGACGTGTAATATACGTCTATTCATAGATAATAATTTATAATAATAATTTAAATAACCAGTAATATTTGTGTATTTATTATTATTCATCTACCTGTCCATTGAATGTGGGCCACTTGCTCTTCCTTACGTACTCCATCTCTGTGTAGCGGCCGTTTCCTCGGCTCACCGACGTTAGCTTGCTACTTTAGCTCGTTGTGGTAACTGCCGCAGTTCCCGCTTGCATTACACATGTAGTCCCTGCAAACTCTCTTATCCGTCGTAGCCTGGGCCCATAACCTGCTGGAAGGCTCTATTCTCCTGCAGCAGAGATGGATAACTCTCGTTTGACAAGAGTCGTACTAATCACTCCCACTCGAGCTCTCTGGAGAACAACAGTCTTTTATTTTTCGCTCATCAATGTAAAAGACAAACTCAACAGTGACCCCTGATGGGATCCCAGTGGTAACTACAACAAACTGAAAATCACAGTACAGAAGTACATCCATACACGTAACGTCCTACCTCAACATAGAAGTAGTATAATAGACTTCTATAGAATTACAGCAGCAATTTCTATTAGTTTACTTTCAATATTTTAGGGGGTTTACAACTCAACTGCTGAGCTACCGTCGCCATCTCTTATCTCTGCTGCACTGTTGTTAGCTAGCTAACCTGCATGGTGACACGACACATATGGGCAGGGCACATACACAAGCACTGTCAATGCTATGATTGGCTGTGTAGCCTAAGTGAACCGTATCATTTGCTGGACACCTGTCACTCACCGAGTCGATGCGCTGCACAGATTTTCTTGTGCGCTGAGAATGTGCGAGCGGTGCACGATTGCTTAAGTGTGCAGCTTAGAGGGAATATTGGCAGTGAGTATAAATCCAGCGCTTGCATGCTTAAACACAGATGCGTGGGAGCATTTTGGGTAAAAAAACAAAAAGGAAAGTGAAGATTTAGACAAAAGTATGGCAGTCTGCAAACTGTGTCACACAAACGTTAAGTACTCTGGAAATACCACCAACCTGTGAGCCCACCTCAAACGTCATCACCCGGACAAGGTAATGCTAACTGAGACCGAGCCCGAGAAGCTGTGGAACGACCCGAAACAAACCACGCTGGACAGTGACGGCGGTGGTTGCCACAAATTCCCATCTTCACCGAGGTCACAGAAAATTACGGAGTCCAATGCCTACTTTATTTGTCAGGATTTGAGACCTTATTCAGTGGTGGAAAACACCGGGTTTAGGCGCATTTGTTTTGAATTATTGGCTGCCATGGTTTATTTTTAACCTGGTGGCTAGACTGGCTAGTGGCTACCTCATATGTTCAGTATCAAGCTAAAAATGCTGCCAAAGAAGGCCACTTGCTGCACTTAACTCTCCATTGTTCACTTTACTTTTCAAAAGCTTGAAAGCTACACTTTTCACTCAGTTTCAATAAATAAAACTAATTTTCTCACCACATCTTTGATTCATTTTGCAAGCTGCCAGTCAGAGCCATATGTTGTGTAATTGATGCTTTCAGTTCAATTAATTCAATCCAAGTCAGTGGAACACTCACAAGATGTCACCAAAATCACTTTGTCCCTTAAAAATCTTTCATAAAAGGATGTAAGTGTATTGAATTGTATCGTGAGCTGAATATCGTGATATATATCGTATTGTGAGCCGAATATCGTGTATCGTGTCTTATGGCAGGATTAGTGTATCGTTACAGCCTTACGCATAATGGTGTGTAGGTGAGGTGGCATGGTGGTGCAGTGGTTAGCGCTGTCGCCTCACAGCAAGAAGTTTCTGGGTTCGAGTCCCGGCTTGGGCATGGAGTCTGCATGTTCTCCCTGTTCCTGTGTGGGTTCTCTCTGGTACTCCAGCTTCCTCCCACAGTCCAAAGACGTCAAGAGAGGATGAGGCTGATTGATACTCTAAATTGACTGTAGGTGTGACTGTGAGGGTGAATGGTTGTCTGTCTCTATGTGATGGACTGGTGACCTGTCCAGGGTGATGGATGGATGGTGTGTAGGTGGCAGTAGGAATTAAAAGGCGATTAAGTGATTGTTGGTCGGCTTAGGGGGTTAGTTTGTGTGAAACAATTCAAAGTGCACTGGCTGTCACATTGTTAAAAACCTGACCTGTTTCCCTCGGGTGAGTGTGCAGTGTTTTTATAGAGCTCTGTTCAGGAATCTGTCTGCTTCCCTGGTATATAACTGTGATTAAGTCTTGATTGCATGAAGGTTTATTAATAAATGAATTTGTTTCAATGTATGCCACATGGTTTAGGCCAAAAAAGTTAGGCCTTAAATCAAGAAGTATCAGATATTCTTTCGGTACAGTGGTTCCTGCAGATGTTGGGCTGGGTGGTCACTTGTGGATGCTGCAATAATGCTCCCCAAATCCTTGAGCGTCTCAACATGACTCATAACATCCTGATTCTTTTCAGGAAGTCAGTTACATCTGATGAAGTCATCGTTTGAAGGATTATAGGTCACATTACTGGACATGACTCAGCCTTCTGTTGCACGGTAGTTATTGGTAGTCCTCCTGAGTCATGTTGCATTCCCTCACCATCCCACCACTCAGCAGCTGCCCAGCTGAAGCCTGTCCAGGCCCAGCTACAGCCCTGTTAGTGCTGGCTGTGGTGCTGCTGCTGGCAGTTGAAAACAGCCACATCTATCACGGGAAATGGCTTCGAGAGAATCATCTGGGCCAGAAGAGAGCTATGCTAGCCATGCGTGTAGAGAGGGAGAGAGAGAGACACAGAGAGACAGAGAGAGAGAGGAATATCTTGAGAAGTGTCATGCTCAATACGCTGCCTAAGGTTGACAGACTAGGAATAAGAGGTTGACTGGAAGCCGAGGTCATGTGATGAAGCTACGGCTCGGAGAGAAGAACACAAGCAGCTTTCTCTTTCTCTGTATCGTCTCTCGCTCTGTGTGTGTGTGTGTCTCTCTCTCTCTCTCTCTCCCTCTGTTTGTGTCTCTGTCTGGTCGTCTGAAGACTCACTGGGAGTGTTGTGCAGTGAAGCATATTCTGGGATACACAGTAATACTGATGAATTATTGAACAGTGGTGAGTGGATGTGACATAGTCCAGCATACTTACATGCTGCAGAGTGACAGGAGAGTGAGTGGAAGAGATTACCTGCATCTCCCTGCAGGTGCTGAGAGACAATTTGTATCAGGAGACAAGTTTGAATGATAAGCCTTCACATATTAGTATCAGGGCATGAACAACACCAGACATTTTAGGTTAACGCTGATATTAATATTTGAGAGGGGAAATAGAATCTAATGGCAATTGCAGCCAATGATCCACAGGAGATGTTTGTTTTTAGAGTCAGTTAGTAGAGAAATGATCAGAAAATCAACTGCCAAATATTTTGATATTTTGTTAAAAGTTGTTCCAGCTTCTAAAAATGAGTTGAGGTGAGGTTTTTTTGCCAAAAATATTTATGAACTTGATTTTCTCTTGCAGAGAAGGTTTTTTGTTTTTGTTTTTTTTACATCTGTAAGGTAATCTTTAGTTTAAATGATATATTTTCAAAATTTTTAGCCATTATTTTTTGTATTTGATTATTATTATTATGTTAAATAAATTATGTAAAATACATTTCTGTTTAACTGCAACATATCACACTGTGTTCATTTTACCAATTAGATTGTTTCCGTGAAAAAAATTAAATATTTCAGTACGAAATAAGGTAAGATAAACCTTTATACGTCCCTCAGGGGGGAAATTGGCTCTGTTACAACAGCAGAAACAATGACGTAGAAGCATAAAAAGTACAGAGCAATAAATAGCAGAAACAGAAAAATTTACAATAAACTACAGTAAAAAATAGATATTTAAAACCTATTTTTTATAATTGAACATATTAATGTTAAAAACAAACCGACAAAGTGATTCCTTTTCTTCGATTGGGACATGATAAGTTTGAAGGGTTTGATTATTTGACATTTTACTGACAATAGAATTACAAAAATAAGGTGCAAATCAATTAATACTCTTAGTAGCATTCAGGTACTGCCCAGCCTCACTTATATCAGCGTTACTGAAGTAATTTCTCTCTGTCTTTTTAAATCTAAGAGATTAGAAGTAGACCGTTCAACACACATTAAATGTTTTTTCAGTGCAACATAACCAGTGCAGGACAAAATGCACTCTCAGATGCACTGTAACTGTAACTGTACATATTTAATTTGGCGTGTTGTTTGAACTATGGGGAATTTCACTGGTTTTGTGATCATTCAGTGTTTTAGGGTGTTGGTTTGACATTCCCCGAGCACTCCCCTCAGCTGTCACCACTTAACTAGCCCCTGAGGAGAGTGAGAACTACAAAACATGGGAAAAATGTCAAAAATGCATATACCCCCCCCCCCCGACACACACACACACACACACACACACACATACACACACACATTCACACACACATTTCCCCGACCCGCCTCCACCTCGGGCCCCACCCTACCAGTTTAAGTTACTAGGAGACAGTTGGGGCCTGAAAATGAAAGAATCAAAGCATGCAGGAGTGAGCGGTTTGACTGTTGCAAAGGAGGAAACTTCTTGTAAATGGGTTTTTCAGCTTGAGAGTAAACTTGAAGCAGTTGGGTGAGAACTTTAATCACACTTTCTGACAAAGTGTGAGTATGCAGTATGTGTGTGTGTGTGTGTTCTTCTACTTGCAACATTTTGAGGACTAGAACACGTATTTAACCAACAGAGTGAGGACGTTTTTTGAAAGTGAGGACATTTTAGTCTGTCCTCACATCTTTAAAGGGCCGTTTGAAGTTCAAGACTTAGTTGTAGGGTCAAGGTTAGAATCAGGTTCTGGTTAGGTTTAGGGTCAAGGATAGGGTCAGGCAGTCAGTTGAGATGGTTAGGGGTAAGATGAGGGGCTAGGGAATGTATTACGTCAATGAAAGTCCTCGCAAAGAATTTTATGATGGAAACAAAAAGCCACATTTGTTTGTTTGTGTGTGTGTGTGTGTGTGTGTGTGTGTAGTACAGGTGGAGGTCGTAACTATGTTTAAGTAGGTTCAGTCCTGTGTTCACACTGGAAATCATTATTGGATCCTAGTTTCCCCTCATGCAAAGCACAAAGGAAATGTGAATCTCCAGTATCACAGCTTTAAGACATGAAAGGAACTTGTGGATGATAGTGAAACAGCTCCATGAATACATCAGGGCAAGAAAAAAATTTCATTACACACACACACACACACACACACACGTATATATATATATATATATATATATATATATATATATATATATATATATATATAAAATCAAACATTACTTTGTCTACTCCTCCACTACAAAATGGGCGATATAATTTTTTTTTGCAGATATCCAATATGCTCATATTTTACAACTGATTTGACAGGTGTCACTGATGTCAAGGTGATGTTATTATATTTACATCCTGTACATATTTAAAAGAATGTAAACATCATGAATGTGACATTGTGAATTTATCTTCGAAACATAAATCATATATTTATAGGCTTGTTTGACCATCAGTTATAATTAAGACTATTAATACCTATATAATATATACCATGAAGATTTACGCCATACAATAACCATGTAATGAGACATGTCCTGTGTTTTGGTTCCAGAAATACTGATGGTCTCTCTGTTGTCTCCTTCTTTGTGTCCTGCAGTCATACTTTGTCACTGACTATGATCCCACAATTGAAGACTCTTACACCAAACAGTGTGTCATTGACGAAAGGGCAGCTAGGCTGGACAGTAAGTGCGCACACACACACACACACACACACACACACACACACACACACACACACACACACACACACACACACAAACGTGGCTTTTTGATTCCATCACAAAATTAATTGCAAAAGCAGTTTATTTTATATCTTCACCCTATTTGCTCTCACTCTGTCTGTGTTTGTGTGCGTGTGCACACACTGTCTAGTTCTAGACACGGCTGGACAGGAAGAGTTTGGAGCCATGAGAGAACAATACATGAGGACAGGGGAGGGTTTCCTGCTCGTCTTCTCAGTCACTGACAGAGGAAGGTGAGTGACAGTTTTCTCTATGTGTAAACTCACAACATTCTGTTTCCCTTTCTGTTTGTTATTCTCTGTTTTGTCTTCATAGTTACACTCCCTTTTGCCCCTCCTCTACTTCTCACTCTACTAAAACCATAAATCTTGAGGTGATATTCTCACTTGGTGCTGCTTTGACTTCCGGAGCCTCTTACTGTTGTTTTAGTTGCCAAATCTATTTCAGATGTTTTGAAGTATTTCCATTTGATTGAATTGTGCAGCTGTAAATATATGAATCAAGCTCATACAGAATGTAGGAACATGGAATGAGATTATTTTACCAAACTCACTGGGGGAATTAACAGGGTAAACATGGCACCTTGGCAACATCTTTATTGTAGTCGGCCTGTCATCGCATCCTGCCTGTCTTTGTGTCCCTGCAGAGCAGTGCAATGAGCTGCATTCTCCTGCCCCCACCCACAGCCCCCTCCCAATGTTTATGTTGTAAACAGTCTTTCCTTCCTCCATTTATATTAGTCAAGTCTTTCCAGATTTACTATGTACTCACCAAGCTGTCTGTGGGCTTGCAGCTGGAATGCTGTTCGGGTTTGTGGTTGTATTTTACCTCTTTTTTTCTTTTTTTTTTTAAACTGACATTTTTATTTGCTATTGAGTTTAAAAAAATGCACATGATATTTTTATCATAGTGGGACAACTTTCAGATCAGTTCAGAGAGCCACAGATAAACAGTTGTTAATTGTGCGCTTGAGGTTTCCCCTCTTTCCTGACCTTTTCAAGACCAGCAAACTAACTCTCAGTGGTGGTGGCTCCAACTCCCAGGTGTGTGTTCTATGTGTGTTTTGCTGGAGGTTTGAAACGTGCAAATTTAGATAAACGAGTGCATGTAATTACAAACATATTATGCAATGTCAATACCATTTCATATCATTCACAGCTTTGAAGAAATCTACAAATTCCAAAGACAAATTCTTCGAGTTAAAGACAGAGATGAATTTCCTATGATTCTTGTAGGAAACAAAGCAGATCTGGAACTACAGAGACAAGTAAGTCCAACAGATTTCAGAGGTCTGAACCCAGTGACTGACCGACATAGATCCTGTTTGATCATCTGATGAGATAATAGCAGCCCCGTCTAAAGGATTCACATTTGCATACTTGAAAGTGGAAGTGAGCGTTGCAGCTGCCAACTTACGGGACGTGAGGCAAAGAATAAAAGAGAAGCTGTAAAAATAGTCTTGTCAGGAGGGGAGGATGGATGGAGAGAGAAAAGGGAGTGTGGTGAAATTATGAATTTTCTACTTGTTGGTGACTGGTGAACCTACACCACCCCCCCATGGTGAAAAGGAGTGTTACATGCACAACTACAATGGGTTTATTCACTAAGATTAACAGTTCTTATTTCAAACCTCATGTGACGCAAACTTGTGCTTCTTTGTTCCTTTTTTGATTCCTTGGGTTTTTTAAATTTATTTCATTACAGATGAGATTTAAGTCTGAAACAGTAAAATGGTGTTCAGTTATTACTCATGACTGAATTCATCAAATAGTAGCTCTTTTATTCATGTGTTTCAACACTGTTAAATGTTACATGATGATATGTGTGTCAAATATCTCATTTTTTTCCTCCTCCAATATATTTCTAAAACTCATTGTAAGACCTTCTATGTGTCAATAACATCCACCAAAGATCTCCAAAATCCAAATTTGATATTTTCCTAACTAGTCTAGGAATCATTTTCATTTTATGCATAATTGCTTCCAAATTTACTTGCATTGCTGTTGCAAAGAAGATGGAGGCAGATTTTCTGTGTCCCAGATGCATATTACTTACAGAACTCGTTTAGAAAAGACTTGGGAAAAAAACAAATTAAATACACTCATAACTGGGGCACGCATACAAAAAATGCTTCATGCCGTTGTTGCTTTTAGTTTTCCACTATACTCAGTTCAGTGGAAATTTCACAGGACTTAAATGAAGTTGAATGATATTGTAAAGAGGCAGGGGACAGAAACAAATTTGGAAATAAAGTAGAGATGAAAAAATATGGGACAAAGCTCTCATTCAGTAATTATTTATATCTTAATGAAGAAAAGGAGACAACTTTTTTCTACTTTTAGTGTTAGCAAGAGTCACGTAAAGTAAGATGTGAAAATAACCTTTGTGAAGTCGAGGTGTGTGTGTGTGTGTGTGTGTGTGTGTGTGTGTGTGTGTCCCTGTGTGAGTGTGTGTGATACGTGGCGCCGTGGTCAAACCAAACTTTAGTTCTGACATCAACTACATAACTTATACATAGCGTTCATGTTATAGAAATATAAATAGGACATTTGTCTTCATATGCTCAATGAGTCATAAAAGGAAGTTTGAAACACGAATGCCTTCCAAGCAGTTGCTGAACGGAATAAAGATGCTAACATTACAGCTCCAACATTGTGTGACTGTTAGAAATCATATTACATTAAAATGTCAGTTCTCCATATTTGTTGACCCTCCAAGAGTTTCAGGAGGACATGTTCTGTTTTGAGGGATATTAAAATTAAAATAAAGCAGGAGCTAGTCCTCAGTTGTGTTTTTGTCTCAGCTCATCATGATTTCCTCCTTCCTTTTGCCTTCAGGTAACCCAGGAAGAGGGCCAGCAGCTGGCCAGACAGTTGAAGGTTACATATATGGAGGCGTCAGCCAAAATCCGTATGAACGTAGACCAGGCTTTCCACGAGCTGGTTAGAGTAATCAGGTAGGTACTGCCATTGTGGTGGATCCAGCACCTTTGATGAATATTCAGCAAATACATTTTTTGTCATTCATTTTTTGAAATGAATACAAATTTGTTTTACTCTCTCCCAACTCCCAGGAAGTTCCAAGAACAGGAATGTCCACCGTCGCCAGAACCTACAAGAAAAGAAAAAGACAAGAGCGGGTGCCATTGTGTGATCGTCTGAGTCGGCCTTATCACTGTAATTCATGCAGCTACTCTCTATCAGCCCACCCACTCTGCCTGACATCACATCCTAGTTGGATGACTGACCGCTGCCTTCTCCACGTGCATGACTTCAGACAGCCCTTACTGAGATACTTTGACAAGGAATTGCTGTCCCCAGGACGTCACTATGGACATCTGACAATGCCAAATTGTAACACCACTCTACCTTCAGCCATAATCTTAATTCACATGAGAGTCCCAACACTAAGCATTGCCTTCTAAATCAACCTGACAAATTAATGTTTTGTACTCTGAAGGACTTCTCTTGCCTTGTAGTGATTTGTACTTGCTACCGAGATTGAATGAAAACTATATATCCAGAATGTTAATGAGTTTCTTTAGTTTCAAGTGTCTTACAAGGACAGAGAGATTATCTTATGAAGCTTTGTGTATGTTGTGCCATCTTTACTCCCATGTGCTAATCTGCTACTGTACATACGTGACATTTGTTGTGATTTTCAAAGTGTATTTCTAATGACCTATTAAATCACCACAGTACAGTGTGTGAGGTTGAGTTTGGTTTTACATATATGAAAGTGACTATATAAGTATGTATATAGATATAATGCCTAGACAGCCCTTAAAGCTACAATGATAGAACTTTCTGGCACTCTGCAGTAGATTCTATACTTGGTCTGTGGTTTCTGCTTTCATCTCAATTGCCAAATATGGAGTGTCTACTGTATTTGATTTTTAAAAAGTCTTATAGATTGTAGGATTCATATCCTATGTCATATCCTAAGTGTACTGAAAATGGCATACATTTCTGTCTTCGCAGCTGGCATTTCAGTAGGAACTGTACACCGTATGTTGTTTCTAATGTGTAGGAAGCAGTTGAGGGAAATTATTGATAGCACGTTGTGTAAAAACTTAAATTATTTCAGATCAAAACACTGAACACTGTACACTCTTTGTTCAACTCTTCAGAAGTAGTTTTAACAGTTTCACTTGCTACAAATCAAGACCCTTTTAGAGCTCCGTTCATTTCAGATCAGATCATTCCAATGTATCAAATTATTTCTGTCAAACATTAAGTCAACAAAATAGATAAAATAACATTTTTATCATTCCAGTAACTCAGTGGCAATGTGTTTATTTTGTGTCCTTGAATTACTATGTTGCATAACATTTTTCCCCATCTGTCAGTTGGAATACCAGGACAAGTATTGAAGTACACAACGTAAAACATCCGCTCTCCAGTGGGACATGAACTGAGTGGACCTGCCACCTGTGGAGTAGTCTAATACTGCCCCGCCTCCCCTTCTTGCTCCTGTACTTCTCTTCCAGCACACAAATGAAGTACTGCAGTTTGTTTTTCATATCATCATCTTGTAACATAATAATCAGAAAATCAGATGATGGAAGTAATGGACTTGATTAAATGTTTCTACTCTACTTTTATACATTTATTTTCTTATCAAACTAGCTGGCAAGTATTTTTTTATATGTTTATAAATGAATACATGTTCACAGCACAGCTGTGTATATATGTAAAGAGGAATATTTAATTCTCTTGGTTATTTGAAACTAAAGATGACAGTTGGCCCAAATTAGTCAAAGAAGGTTCTTCCCACAGATAAGACCCGGAATGTTTTTTCTATAATTGTGGTTTAGAAATGGGGAGTGTATTTATCGCGAGGTCTTCGCCTCCATCAGAGGGTGAAATGCCAGGTCAGGTGGGCAAGGCTTTTGGAGAGTATTCTTGTCTTTACACGGGAGCTTTAATCCACAAGAATGAATAATTATAATCCCTGAAATATCCTCTCCCATTTTACTGCAAATGTACATTAAAATCACACAGATTTTTCTTTTTCGTCCATATCAATGTCTTTTGCCCTGTGTTTAGCTTTTTGGTGCTACAATAAAATCTTTCATTGAGCCAGATGGGGTAGAGTTTTGGTTTGTTTGTTTTTTGTTTTTTTTAATTAAAAAAATCTGTTGAGACAGCTGACATGCCAAGTGTTGTCAGTGAGAAGTATGGCAGCAGTCACTCCAGGATGGAGACAGGATTCAGGGAAGCTTGTCATTATTCACAGCGTAAGACCTTATTGGATTCACATTCTATGTCTCTCAACAACAGGAAAGCCTGTCCCTCAAAGTAAGCACCAAAACCCCCCTGAATACGTTAGCTTTTCATACTAGCGCAAATCTGGGTTCATGGTAAAAAAAAAATAGTAACATTACTGATGTATTTATACAATTCATATCTGCAAGAGTTGCTTCTTAACACTAAACTCCCTGAGTTGTTTCAAATTCAAAATGATTATAAATGAGTATTTCTGCAAAATATTTCTATTCATTTTTGGAAGACCAGTGGATTGTTAGTAAGGATAAAGATGAGGGATAATGGGGGGTGAGGGAGAACATCTGGAACACAAGAAAGAGTCATAAGAAAAAAAAAAGAAGATGTAGAACAAGATGAAATTTCGGGCCAGAACAAAAGCTTTACTATCCCGACTGAACAGTAGATGACCAGCAGATATTCTGGTGACATCATATCATTGACATATTACTCATAAAACTAACAATGAGTGATCCTTGACCAATTTGTCTTCAGGTGAATGTCTTCAACACAAACCTGTGTGGGTGAGTAATAACCATCCAGCTCACACTTCACAGCTTTCTGCACAGCAATGTATATTTAAATCAGTATGTAGTTGTGATGTTTCATATCAACATCCCCAGAATAATGCTTGAATCATGTTGCCATCTATAATATATTGGGATAAATGGATACACCTATCGCAAAATCCAGTATTTAACTACACCACACATTCACAGAAATAACCGTTAAAATAAGTAAACTTCTCTCTTAAACAGATTCATTAAAAACCGATAAGGGAGGATTTATAGCACCGCTGCTGTGCAACACCCAGCACAGCCTGTCACTGGTTGCTCAAGATGATTCCCTGCACCTGCCCTCCTGCCTACCTTTCCTTGCAGGAGGGACTCAGCGTAGGGGCTCTCCGTATTTACACAAAATGAGCCTGCAGTTTTGCCCTCGTAAGCTTGTTCTTGTTTGCAATGATCAAAACTGTGTCCTGATTTCCAGAGAAATATGTCTTGTGACATATAGTCTAGTGTCTTCTTTCAGTATTTTCAAAATAAAATACATCGATTATGGCTTTTTAAAAAAAAATATTTATTTTTTTGCATTGATCAATAAGTGAGCGAGGAGGTGTTTGCTGCCGCCGGCTATCCAGCAGCCGTCACAGGCCACTCCGAGACCCAGAGTGAGAAGGAGCTTTAATGCGGCCTCTTGAATCAGACTCGAGCAGTTCCGAGGCTACTGAAACGAAGGACGACAACAAAAAGAAACATTGATACGCGTTGTTTTGGGTCCGCGTGAGCGAAAAACAGCATCCGCGCGTGCGCCGGCGGTTGACAGCTCGCGCGCCCCTCAGTAGTGGTACAGCCCACCGGACCGAGTCTGGATTATCGAGAGGCTACCGCCGATGCTTACTTACCGCCCGAGCCTCTGGCTTCGGTGACATACATTCACCCACCACCCATCTACCTATCCATCCATCCATCCATCCATCTATCCACCCTTTCAGCCTGGCAGCCAGGCAGTCGGACGGGGACATGGAGGGAGTGAGCAGCAACAGGAGCATGTCTTACAGCAGATGGAGTTACGACAGGTAAGAGCTGCCTAACCCAAGTTCGTTTATAGCACATGCTAATTTTCAGATCAGCCTGATGCTGTCTGTCCTGGGGGTTTGAGGTTGGGACCCCCCCCCCCCACACACACACACACACACACACACACATTAGTTGACAGGTACACTATCTATCTATCTATTGATCTATCTGTCTGTTTATCTATCTATTCATCTATCTATCTATCTATCTATCCCAAAAGTTATATATACTGAGCTGTCAATGTGCTGTATTCGGAAACAGGCTGAACTCATTACCAAGAACATTGGCAGGTCATGTCCCAGCAGGAGGGACTGTAATAAAGACATAACCTTTTTCTGTTTAACTCAAACAAACCTGGATGATATGAAAATAGAGCAGATAACAGTGCTCAGGCATGACAATAAATGCATTCAGTGCTTTCTTGGGAAGCAAGGCCTGTCAATCATCCTACAACGATTTTGCAGCTCATGAACAAGTAGATGAAAATGAGAAAATGCCAGTTTTGGGAGTGTTGTCAACAGCATCATGTCAGACTTCAGTGTGAATGAGTCAGTCAGTTTGAATGACCATGACTTGTGAACGTGTTTATAACAAGAGAGGACACGTGTTTATTGAAATACTCAGACATAAACTGCACCTTGACATAAAGCCATTGGACATATGAACAGGACAACATGTATCATAACATACATATTGTTTTTAATTTTTTCAGCCAGCCTCCTCCATTTAGAGCTGAAGATACTGTTGCTGTATCATATGCACAATAGAGCAGCTAGATGCTGACAACTCTATGTGTTGGCTCAGATGCTTTAATTGGTATTCTGAATCTGTGCTTGCCTGGACATCCCAAGAGACCACCAGGGGCCAGAGGTCTCCTGCCTCCAAAGATTTCTCACAGTGTTGTTCGCTGTGCAACCAGGCTGTGCTAGGATCTGTGCATTGCTTTTACTGCAAAATCATCTCATTACAGAGTCTCCCCTCTCTATCTATCTATCTATCTATCTATCTATCTATCTATCTATCTATCTATCTATCTATCTATCTATCTATCTATCTATCCATCCATCCCTCTATCTATCTATCTATCTATCTATCTATCTATCTATCTATCTATCTATCTATCTATCTATCTATCTATCTATCTGTCTATCTATCTATCTGTCCGTCTGTATGTCTATCTATCTATCTATCCATCCATCCATCCATCCCTCTATCTATCTATCTATCTATCTATCTATCTATCTATCTATCTATCTATCTATCTATCTATCTATCTATCTATCTATCTCTGTCTGTCTGTATGTCTATCCATCCATCTATCTATCTATCTATCTATCTATCTATCTATCTATCTATCTATCTATCTATCTATCTATCTATCTATCTATCTATCTATCTATCTATCTGTCGATATATATCTGTAAATTAGCCATAAACTGTAGTTTTAAGAAGCATACATTTCCCAGTAGGCCCACCAGCTCACTACTGAATTGGGTGTTTCATAACACAATTAACAACAGTGTCGGACTGGTGGCCAGCAGTGATAAATAAACCTGCTCCGTCTTGTAGTCAGAGTTTGTTGGACAAACAAATTTGGAGTTCGTATGACACATCAGGGATCAAATTCAGGGCAGCACGGTGGTGCAGTGGTCAGCGCTGTCGCCTCACAGCAAGAAGGTTCCAGGTTCCAGTCCCGGCTCCAGCACGGGATCTTTCTGTGTGGAGTCTGCATGTTCTCCCTGTTCCTGTGTGGGTTCTCTCTGGTACTCCAGCTTCCTCCCACAGTCCAAAGACATCAAGAGAGGACGAGGCTGATTGATACTCTAAATTGACCGTAGGTGTGACTGTGAGTGTGAATGGTTGTCTGTCTCTATGTGTTGGTCCTTTGATGGACTGGTGACCTGTCCAGGGTGAACCCTGCCTTTCGGCCGTAGCCTCTGGAATAGGCTCCAGCCCCCCCAAGACCCCCCCGGACACTCAACAGGGTGAGCGGAAGAAAATGGATGGATGGATGGTTGGATGGATCACATTCAGGTGTTTTCATTTCATTCATGACTGCTTACAAAATCCATAAACCACCCATGTCACAGCTTCTCTCCAGCTGGTGTCGTGTTAGAAAAATATAATTTCAAATGCTTTGTTAGGTTTTTTTGTCATTCGTAGAAACAATGAAGAGGAATTAGTTTCACAGTCAGTTGCAGGGTTAATCCAAAAAAAACCTCCTGTCTCATAACGTGTCCTTTCACTTCCCTTCTGTCAGGGAAATTCAAATTTTATTTACAACCATAGAAAGCAAAGTCAATAGCTGATGTGACTTCGCTGTAATGATTTGATTTTTGGCCATAAAGCATTTTTATTTATCAATAGTGACAAATGTTTAGAAATTCATATGTAATAATAAAGTAAAAATGAAAGCACTTCATCATTTTTTTTAAACAGTTAAGATTTAATGCAGGAATTTTATTGCACAAAAAAATGGATGATATTTTAGAGCTCCCACTAGATGTCTTAAAGCTCCACTGTAATTGGACTGGAACGGTTCATCCCCCCATGCACTGGATGTCAAAGCATTGTTAATGAGGACTATTAATCCGAACAGCACACCTTTATGGTCCATCCACACAAGTGTCTATAAAACTGCAGGACTGACATCAGCGTGACCCTCACATAGTTTTGTTACCGAGACCTTTCTCTTTTTCATGGACTGACACTTGTAATGCCATGTAACTTGACCCAGCATGAACTCAGTAGAGGGCTAACGATGTGATTACGCGAGAACACCCGTGTGAGCATGCGGGGTCTTTTAATAGTAGTTGGATTCAGCAGTGTTATTATGCTGTAGATAAATGGTATCGATGTTCAAAACCATGTGTCATCTCATTAAGTCAAATTCGTCACTATTGAACATGTTTCAAAACCAACGAAGTCCTGAAACTGTGAGTGTGAATGGTTGTCTGTCTCTATGTGTTGGCGGTAGAAGTGTAATTTAACTCCAGTAACTACATTATCTGGCCGATAAGAGCCTGCTGGCATCACATTTACACTCTAGCCGATTGTTACAGGTTGAAAATGTTAAAGCCTACCCTGCTTCACTGGAGCAAAATGTTGTGTGAATGTTATAGTAATGAAGTATTGTAACTGAAAACATGGCCTGGAAAACCAAAGCAACTAGCTGACAGAAGCAAAACTGCTCCACAGTGAGGGGGATTCAAGTGTCATCAGCACTAGTGAAAAGAATCTAGCAAGTGGAAAATACTTCTCAAATATTTTTTTTAACCATTTTGAAGGTGTTTCTGGAAATCTGGTATCAGAAAAGTTAAAGTAGATAAATCACACAATGCGACAAATTCTTAAATAAAACTGGTTAGTTGATTATGTTACTGCTTTCAGGACAGTTGTGGCATAAAGCCCTATAACAGCTGTGGAGTGGAGAAGTTTAAATGCACCTGCACGGCATCTAAACAATAGTGTTGTCCTACGTTCGCTGGGGGCGATACAGCAGCGAGAAGGAGAGAGTTGCTCACTCACATTTTTTCACACTGAATTCATTCTAAAGTGTGGGGTATTGTTTTTCTTTTTTTGTTGAATTTTAGGCTGCAAGAATGATCCGTTGCTCTGCTGCTCTTTGAAGGATCACGGCACACCTCTGGCTCAGTCTCGTCGTTTAGTTTAGTGGTATTTTGAAGCCCAAACTTCTCTGTTCTTGCTCACCTTACCCCAAAAATGTTTCACATTAATCCATCCATCCATCCATTTTGTTCCGCTTATTCCTGTTAAAGGTTGCAGGGGGGCTGGAGCCTCTCCCAGCGGCTTTTGGGTGAGAGGAGGGGTTCACCCTGGACAGGTCACCAGTCCATCACAGGACCAACACATAGAGACAGACAACCATTCACACTCACAGTCGCACCTACGGTCAATTTAGAGTATCAATCAGCCTCGTCCTCTCTTGATGTCTTTGGACTGTGGGAGGAAGCTGGAGTACCAGAGAGAACCCACACAGGAACAGGGAGAACATGGAGACTCCACACAGAAAGATCCTGTGCTCGATCCCAGAACCTTCTTGCTGTGAGGCGACAGTGCTGACCACTGCACCACCGTGCCACCTGTTTTACATTAATATTTTGATTTATTAAATCAAGATGAAGTGATATTTTGGTTGCCATCTGGGTGTTTCTCTTCTCTCAACCTCCTACAGTCCCTGGGTTAAAGGCGTTTATTTAAAGGCTTCTCTTGGAACAGTCCAACTTTAAAACACAAATCAAACCTTCCAAAATATGAGAAACACAGTTTCTCCTTAAAACTGCATTTAAAGCATCTTTATCGGAACCTTTTCAGACACTGATATTACGGAACCACCACAGAAACCACATGAACATAGAAGGAATACACACCGTTGACCCAAGTACATACTAATCTGTACAACAAGTTCTCCTCATTTTAGCTCTCTGACCAGCTTCAAGCCAGATACTTGGTTTCATCCTGTCTCATCTTTTGAAGAATTTGCATTTGCCAATTTGCTATCATCAGGTGCCATGATGATGGCTCAAAAAGGAAGAGGAGACAGACTGTGATCCTAATTTCCTCTAGTTCCGCTTTTTTAATACAGGGTAACACAGTGTACATAATGAAATGTAAACTAACCTTTATCTGTGATTAAAAGCAAGAAAATGCTGTACTGAGTCCTCCAGGATCTGAATTGTATCTTGTCTGCCCACCTTGTCCCTTCATCTCTTGGATACAGTGTTTACTTAGTGGGTGCCGGGACAGTGAGATTATACTGTATGTCCAATCACAAACAGTCCCACCATGAATCACAAGACCTGCTGGAATACAGCGGCTCAATACCACTCTGTATCAGTAGAAACCAATACCTTGTTGCTGAGCAGAGGTTGCAGGAACATAGATGAGAGAACAGTGCAATAATAGGAGCAAAAGAAGTTCTATGTGGAAGTAAAAGTTATCTGTTTAACATGAAGACCTAATTCAGCATTTATATTTATCTCTTATCTGGATTACATACGTGGCATGCTCAAATCACCAGCACCTGGAATAATCAGATTTCACAATTTATTACGAAACAGCACTGTTGAATTCAACAAAAGAGGTTATTGTGTATGTTGTTGTGTATGGAGAGAAAACAGCCTATTTCATGCCACAACTGCACTGAGTGATGTTGTACTTCACCAAAAAAGTGGATTTTGAATTTGGAAGTGGATTTTGATTTCAAGTACTCACAAATTCGTCTCTTGAACTCACAAAGATGTTCTTTCACTGATAGACCAAATCTCTGTGATTCCAGACTGCAGAAACAGCCAGCCATGTATATTTAGCTTTATGCTAATGGTGTCCTGTTGTTAAACACCAACAAACAATAGCAAAACTGTCCAAAAATGTCCATTTACAGACTCTCAATCTCATCGTATGCACCAAATAAACTATAACCCTTCTGCTTCAGAGTTACTGTGAACAAATTGGTTCATGTGAATGCACCAGCTGGCTGCGCCAATTGATACTTTGTCTTCGACTCACATCGAAGTGTTTGTAGATAACTGAGCATACAGCTCTAAAATGAAGACAAGGATTATTCTGGATGATGTGCCTGAGAACTTGTAAACGTGTGTCTTTTGGACAGTTTTGCTGTTGTTTGCTGTTTCTGGCTACAGCTATAGCACCTGTATTTACTGTATTTACTCTGTCAAAATGGCTGCCGTGACAAAGGCCTATTGACAGATTACTTCAGACAGTAACTAACAGTTAAAACGCTTGAAAATAATGTTTAATCACATTGTTTCACACTTCACAATCATTGTTTGACTGAGATGTGGTTGTGTCGGTTTAGTGTCAGGTGTAACCTGCGAGACCGAATCAGGACCTACTAGAAATGCGGGTATGAGGCAGTGTGATTCAGAGGGGCCATCAAAATTTGTGCCCGTGGCTTGAAAATATCCCAGTTACTTTGACATTTTTTCACTGATAAGAATCATTTCAGTTCCATCCAAGTCCCAGAAGATGTTTTTGCACTATATTTGAAGAAATTCCCTCAAGGGGTTCCTGAGATACTGCTTTAAGGAGATTAGGACAGACAACCTGAAAACACAGCTGTGTCATGATGTGGAGGCTTAAACATTGTTTTTTCTGTGTGTGTGTGTGTGTGTGTGTGTGTGTGTGTGTGTGTGTGTGTGTGTGTGTGTGTATGTATGTGTGTGTGTGTGCATGCCTCTTAAGTATGTTGTCACAGTGACCCTGACTGTTGACCACTAAAATCTTTTCACTTCATCCTCCAGTCCCTGTGAATGTTTGTGGCAGAACTGAAGAAATTTAGTCCAGGCATTCCTGACATACGTATATGACTGATCCTGACCTTTGACCTTTAAGCACCAAATTCTCCAAAGTTCATCTTCAAGTCCCAGTGGATGTTGCTGCCAAATTTTGAAGAAATTCCCTCAAGATGTTCTTGATAGGTGATACACCGTGTTCTTCTCACTGAAATACCTCTGGATCATGGCTATCGCCAGCATGGAGCCATAACAGTACACCCTCAAGAAAAGAGATCTAAACCTGAGCAAATTCAAATTTTGTTATTCATTCTTTTTCTATTCCAAATTTCCTGAGAAAGATTAAAGTATTATATTAATAATTGAATGATTTCCATTCTTCAGCATTTTTCCACTGAAGTTACCAACAGACAATAATGAGCAGCTTGTCAAGTCCATTGATTGGTTGTTCCAAACTCATTTAAATGACTAAGATCGTGTGTGTGTGTGTGTGTGTGTGTGTGTGTGTGTGTGTGTGTGTGTGTGTGTGTGTGTGTGTGTGTGTGTGCGTGCACTCGCCATGATGTTAAATAGCCAGCAAGTCTTTCAGAATTTTGAGAGTAGCCAAAAATTCCGAGCCTGTTGATCGCCAACTAGCAGTGAAATCACCATAGATCCATTGATTTAGGCTGGATTTTTATCATTTGTTCTGTGGAATGAGTATACTGTTTGGTGAAAAGAATGGCATATTGACTGATGTCATACCTTGGGGGTATAGTTGAGTGACAATGAAGTAAAGTAGAAAATAATGAAAAAAGTGAGAAAAATGCCTGAATTTTTGACATTCAATTGAGCCAAATCATGTAGAAATGTATTTTAAAAGTTATTTTTTCAGTGAATGTTGTCAGCACGTGTTTTCTCTATCTGAAATGGATGCATTGACAGCCTACCCAACCAATAGAAGGTTTGAGGGGAAAAATCATTTTTTACATTAAGATTAATGTAAAACAGATAAAAATTAAAGGATGCATACGCTAAAATGCCCACAATTTTTTTCGTGATAGTTCCAGCAGAGCAGACCCTCCAATTATTGGTTCTTAGGGTGTCAGAAAAAACACAAATAAAAAGTATGACAGACCATGTCAGGTTCAACCCATTGAGCTTTGGATAGTTTGGCTGCCCGACTACTGGTTTCTAACTGCACTCCAGCAGAAACACACTGACTGAAGCTTTATAAATGAGTAGACATTACGTGGTTTTAATGTAACAAGTCACAGAGCTGTTAAAAATTACAACTAAACAAAAGGTGTGAGATTGATTCATCTTCCTCAGTCCGAGGGGGCTGTTACCTCTAATAAAGAGAGAAACAAACAAGGAAAGGTTGAATGGGGTTCCCATGAGAGTTTGGGCAGGAACTGTAGATATAATATGCAGGAAAACTAAAGTTCCAACTCATCTATAAGTCATGCCAAGTGTGCGTACTTGAGGTTGATGGCAGGGCCAATGTTTGGTAATGACCAAAATGCAGGTGATGCTGGTGGAGCAGCTTCAGAGGGCAGGCAGGAAGATATCCATACAGGTGAACTTCTGCTCTGGAAGGTCAAGTCCAGTCCATTTTATTTGTATAGTGCCAAATCACAACAAAAGTTATCTCATGAGACTTTACAAGTAGAGCAGGTCTGGTACCACACTCCCTCAATGAATTTACACCCAACAATTCTCCACGAGCAAGCACATCCTGCAACAGCAGCAACCAAAACCTTCCTTTTAACAGGCAGGAATGTCGAGCGGATTCAGGCTCAATGGGGACGGCCTTCTGCTTTGACCGGTTGGGGAGAAAGAGAGCAGGAGGGTGGAGCGGAGACGAAGACAGATAATGGAGGAAGACAGATATAGAGAAGGAAAGAGAGCAACAGAGATAAAGAGAGAGAGAAGTGAAGAGACTGATGGACAGACGGGGACGTTAGCAGGTGGTGCTATGGGTGGGCACTTGAGCCTCTTCAGGTTTGTAGCCTCCTCCAGCAGAATTGAAACTTATTTTTGGTTTGGGATGTATTACTAAACTTATGTCAAAAATGGCAGCAACTCCACTCCCTCAGCCAGAGCCTTGAGGAATAGGTGGCCTCGATAGTGGTGACGCTGGCAGAAGGTTACCTGCATTGTAGTATGTAGACTTGGGTGGGCCATGTTGGATATCGCAGAGGCTACACAGGTTGATCCATGTATACGCTGTCCCGAATACTGAAACAGTCCTCACAGGGGATTTGTGGTGTAGCATCCTTGCAGCCATCGTCCTGGGACGTTAAGAAATTTAGATGGGGTTTGTGCTTGTTGCCAGATCGCGTCTCCTAACTTGAATCAGTTGAAAAGGCCATGTACTCTGTCAGATTTTGCAGGATACCAGAGTAACTGCTACTGCTAATCATCTCCCGATATTGAACCTCAATTGGATTAATAAAAAAAAACAAAAACATATCAGACCTGTCCAGGGTGAACCCCGCCTCTCGCCCGTTGACGCTGGGATAGGCTCCAGCCCCCCGCGACCCTTAATGTGTAGGAATAAGCGGAAGATGACGATGGATGGAAAAACATATCAGATAATGGAGTTTTTCTCCTCAAGAAAAATTGTTTGGCAATAATCAATGCAGAAAAAAAATCATATACAAAACAGTTCAGCTACTGATGAACTGATTCTGCCTGTAGTTGTTGGGAGCAGGAGAGTACAGGAAAAAAAATGTCTTTTTTACCCAGAAAAACTTGAGTTTAATTTTTCTGAAAACGCCTCAACAGTTACACCCAAAGAAACAGAAAGTGAAAGCTCTTCTTGAACCATTTGGAGTAAAGACATGATTTCAAACTGACTAGAAAAGAGGCTTTTACAGTGTGTGTGCTCCTGGCAAAAATGCCACACTTTGAATATTTTTTTCCCAAGGATATAAAAATATATAACTTCGGATGGGAATTTTTGAGTCATCTATGTTATTTCTTCAACAATTCAGGTGCATCTCTCTTTCCAAGTGGGTGCATCCAGCTGGGTCAGTGGTTTACGCATGGATGACACATGCTAACTCTGCTTTATGTAGGGGAACCCCTTCGCTGTGCTTACATCTACCCACCACAGCAGCATGCTGTTGAAAACCCAACTTCATTCTGAAACAGTTGTTTTGACAATCTGTTACGATTGTCTCAGTCTCTAACTGCAGGAATGGGGGGAGGTACTCATCTTCATTGCAGGCTCTCATCTATTCTTGAAGTGATATGGAAGTTTTGATTGGTTGAATGACAACGTCAATCACAGAGTCAGAGTTCAGAGGCTATCTTAAAACCTTTCATTTATTGTAATGAAAACTCTGATGGACATATTCAGTGAAATGCTGACAGAAATGATGACAGCTGTGGCTTTTGAGGCCATTTTACAGGACATTTACAGGTATAATTGTGAAGTTTTAGTACAGATATAGATTGTCAGGACCATTGGCAATGCAAGACCTTTTTTTTTTTTCTTTTTTTGTGGAACTTTGATTACAACTGTTGATAACTTGTTAGCCTTTATGGTTCAGAGTTAACACAAATGATTGTTCGAGAATGTTGAAGGTGGAAGTTTGGTGCATTTAAATGACTTTCCTGGACAGTCTGGATGGCCCACAGTGAGCCGTCGCAGCTGAGGTAGTTAGAAATAATAATGACTATAATAACATACAACATTATGATATGGAATATTTATATAAAATATAAGAGGCAGTAAAATAAAATAAAGAGGTTCCTCTTATATTTCCAGGCCAGTGTTTGCTGTTGATTCCCCATGTCATCTGGCATTGAAGATACTGAAAAAAGACAAAATGTATGTGACAAAAACAACAACAACAATGATTTCTGCGTTCAAATATTCATTTAAAATATTCAATACAATAGAATCTAATTGAAAAAAACTGAAATTTCTAGTACATGGGAAAACCATGAATTTTGCAATAAGATATTGATATAAGATAGAGGAGGTAATAGATCACAATAAGATTTTTTAAAAATATTTCAAGTCTAGCACTAACAGCTGGTGCTGATTTAGAGTTTCTGGGTCACTTTACATGTAAGCCTTGGAAAAAAGAAAAAAACACGCCATTTATGACAATCGAACAAAATTTCAGTAGAATAGTCATACAATATAGGAGGTAATAAAAAGCAATAAAAGAGGAAAGAGGTGTTTGTTAGATATGTTAAGCTACATACACAATTGCTGTGTTTAATGATATTCTATGTTGTTTGGAAGTCAAATTTCCTGTACTGTTAAAGAAGAAATCCATTTAAAGGTACAACAGAGGACACAATTAATGCCTGTCAAAGACAACCAATAAAGAAATTGTTAAAATACATCTCAACTCAGTCAAGAAGCCTCAGAAAAATCCACGAATCAATGATATTCTGGCAAAAATGGTTCAAAATTGAACCCTTTAAACATTTTGTCCAAACTGGTGGTGGATCAGGTGGTACATAACTATTGGTGTGAGATATAACACCCTAATTTATCTGGTCTGTTCTGTTGTTTTTGGACATGCGACTGAACCTTGGATGGTCTGTTGGTAGAAAATGCATGAATTGTTTTCATGTGAAGTCTCTTGTGCACATGATTCAAAGATCAATTGCTTTTTGTGAGCGATGTATCTTCTATTGCTGACCATGAAAAAGTGATGTTAATGTGAACTCCTGGAAGGCAGCATCAGATTAATCTTACATGGACTGATAGCTGTACAAAGATAACAAAGATAAGTTTTTCACCCTAAAGTCTTGAAGGAGATCCCCTGAGAGCAGTACGTCCTGTTCCATGCCAGAAACAGTCCTCTTGACTGTTAGGTTTGTTTTTATGGATCATAATTATTTTTATTCAGTAGGTCTTCTATGCACTGTGGAACAGGAAACAGGAAAAAACAATAAAGTAATTTTTAACTGTCACTTTTAATTTTTTTCTCTGCATAACACTAATAAAAACAAAACCCGTTTTAGCTGAATGGGATGAAACGTTTTTGTTCATGAAGTACCACCAAAAAAACACCGCAGAAGGTAATCCCTTCATCATTCTGACATTTCTTACTACAACAATCCTGTATTTTTCATCAAAGTTATTGCATTGCCTCTGTTCAGTTCTCATAATCACTACAAAAGTGGCATGACTATGTTTGAAGCTTCCTCACTTTGATGCTTTTGCTGTCTTATAAAAACAGGACCGGTTGTTGGTTCTTCTTCACATCAAAGTGGATTTTTGTCAATTACCCTTTCAGCAGCAGGGATGCCTTTGGAGCAAGAGGTTGAAGCAGCACGACAACCCAGCTGTGTCCTTGGCTTGTAGATGGATGCGCCAGAAAAAAAAAGAAAGAAAAAGAGATGATTGCAAGTACAGTGAAGAATGGCACCTCTTTATAGAAGTAAATTTTGATGTGAATGGGGAGCTTACACCTTCTCTCTAGACAGGCAAATGCTAATTCCATATTTAAAATTCAATGTGAGACAGGCAATCACTGTGCAAGTAAATACTCATTATAAGTGCAGTGTGCAATCAGCAATCATGACAAATGTGGCTGCTCAATATATTTTTCAGAAAAAAATCTCTTGTCTTAAAACACTGTTTTCCTTTTTTTACATCTGCATATTTTGCTATAAAGAGCTAGACTGCTGTCTGGTTTGAGGGCGAATGGAATGTTCGCCTATCATTTCTCCTTGATGTGATTCATTTTGATATAAATTAGCATCACAGGCTTATCAGCAAAGGTCAGGTCACTCAAGTCAAATATTTATGCAGGTAGTGACATGGAAGCACTCATTTATAAAGGGTGGTGATGTGCCTCTTCACTTAGTATTTCAACTTTCAGCAAGGAAATAATTTAATTCATCCATTTTCTGTACCACTTATCTGTTAAGGGTTGCAGGGGGCCGGGGGGGCAGGGACGCTGGAGTCTATCCCAGCTGACATTGGGCGAGAGGTGGAGTCACCCTGGATGGGTCACCAGTCCATCAGGGGCAATTAGGGGCTTGGTATCTTGCTCAAGGATACTTTAACATGCTGAGCCAAGTTAGGCTCAAACGAGCGACCCTTCGGTTGAGAGACGGACTCTCGACCATTGAGCCATGCTGCCCCCCAAGGAAATGATTCTTAGTGTTTGTTTTGAGGGCACAGGCTGCTGTCGTGCTGCAGGACAGCACAGGGAAAACTGCAAACTCAGTATAGTTCAATTAATGCCAGTTAAAGGAGCAGTAACTGATTAATACATTTTGATATGACAAAAAACAAAAAAAAAACAAAACAGTTATTCTTAAATCAGTGCCATGCAATTATTGAGGTGTGTGATTAAAAATATTCCTCATTTTACTAATAATAATAGAAGAAGAACAAAAATACAGCAAATTCTGTATATTCATTGTTCAGATTTTCAAAATGTCATCCAGCTTTGGTAAAATTTGGAGAGAATGTGGTTGCAGGACAGAAGTGTAAAACACTGGAGTCACTGTGGACATTAGGAACCAAGGAAAATGAAATTCATGAGCAAAAACATCTCCTCGGTCCTCATCTTTTCTGTGAGTGTCTGATTTATCAAATCATCACTCTGGCTGGAGCTGCTCTGTCTCCTTCATCTGTGGTAGTTTATGCAGACAATCATGATATGATCTATGAATTATACATGAAAGAAATATATCTTACATCTGAGGAGACAATTCACAGCTCCAGCTTGTATTCTAAATTTTAATGTCAAACAATTGCTTAGTTTAACTTAAAAACAGAAAAAAAGATTAGAGTTAATTAAATCGAATGCCTTTGTATTTGTATAGACTCATAGAAATACGTTAAATTGACCTTACATTCTTGTACTGACGGGATTTTTCTAATTAGCTTTTGGTCTTTTTAAATTGCCTTTATAAAATATGTTGATCATGTTCTCTCTTGTTATTCTGCTGTTCATCTCCTTAGCGCTGCAGCAGTGATGGATGTGTGTGGGATATGCCTCTGGAGCTGGTTGCCATGGTGAAACTTCATGGTGTAAAATTGTGAAGTGGCATTAAGTTTTTGAGCTATAAGACTGTATAATTAGGTACCACTCGTACATTAGCCAGCTCTGAGTGTGAACACATTAAACGTCATTTCCCTTCACACGATAGAGGATGCTGTCTTACTGATCTTGTGATGTATGTTGAGGATATTGATTATATCTATTGATTTATATCAGAACATAGGGGCTGCACGGTGGTGCAGTGGTTAGCACTGTGGCCTCACAGCAAGAAGGTTCTGGGTTCGAGTCCTGGCTCGGGCACGGGATCTTTCTGTGTGGAGTTTGCATGTTGTCTGCGTGGGTTCTCTCCGGGTACTCCAGCTTCCTCCCACAGTCCAAAAACATGCAATTGGGGACTAGGCTGATTGAATACTCTAAATTGACCGTAGGTATGAATGTGAGTGTGAATGGTTGTTCATCTCTCTATGTTGGCCCTGCGATGGACTGGCGACCTGTCCAGGGTGAACCCCGCCTCTCGCCCGTTGACGCTGGGATAGGCTCCAGCCCCCCCGCGACCCTTAATGTGTAGGAATAAGCGGATGGATGAATAATAATGGATTTATATCAGAACATAGATAGTGCAGTGAGAGGAAGACAACTGTTGCATTTGTTTGCTATTTTAGGGGACATATATATCCACAGAAATGTTCACTGATTTAAGTTTTGAGGCATGAAGTCGGCAATCAATATTCACTATTAAATTCAAGTTAGAAAAGCAAACAAATACAATTGAATAGCTGATCGCGGTGTTTTTTTAATGTAACAGGATTGTCCCGTGTTTGTGTTTATGTCACAACATATATTTTTTTACATGCAATAGTTTCATTTTCACTACTGCTTTACTTTAAACAGGGCAGACAGACAGATAAGAGCCAGTTAGATGGTCACTTATCCCGAGACCAAACATTAAAAACAAACAAAAAAAACACACGTGTAAGTTCATTTTAAACGTCAAAATTCATTCTGTATTCTTAAACTTCAGCTTGAAAAGCTATAAACTTTTGTTTTCTTTAGTTAGAAATACAAATGTGTGAATTCCATTTGCTTGTCCCCAGATGCCATTAGAAATAAAATAATGTCTGTAGCTTTCTTCAACAAGGTATTTTATCTGCAGGGAAGCTTTAAGTACCAGCATTTTAAAAGGTGGAACTAAAAACAAAGGTATCACTGAGTCACATTTTCCACAAATGTTAAGTACAATTTAATGCTAAAATAGTTTACAACAGAAACTTGATAAATACAGAAATAAAAAGTGTGTAGTTCTTCCAAAAAGCATTAGGTGTGTGTTTGCAGTGACTCCATGAATGAGCAGACTGTGAGGCTTGAAATGCAACATTGGAGCTGTTGTACAGCTCCTCCATGTGTCTGAGTCATCAATGCACATTTCATGAGGCTGGTTGATGAGTCCCCCTGTTGGTCAAGAGAAATACAACCCACCCAGCCAACAACACACACTCACGGCAATGTTCCTGCTGGCTGCAGGCAAAGCCAGAAGTTAATTAATCACAGCGATCAGTCAAGGTGACAAGGTCATAATGTGCTTGTGTTTCTGCATGTGTGTCGTTACTTCAAGTAGATATTACGGTAAATAGCCTACCAGTGAGCTTTTATATGATAATTAGTCTCCACAGTTGCCATGGTCACAAGAGCAACTGTGTATCAGAGGAGGCGGCATGACACACACACTCACAGTGAGAGAGAGAGACAGAAAGAGAGAGAGGGGGGGAGAGAATCAGCCACAACCTCCACACAAAGATGCTGACTTAGGATGCAAATGTTTCATACATACACACCACCACCACACTGTCTCCATCTTTGTGTATGGAAGTTAAACATTCATGAGTGCAGTTCTCTCATTTGTGAAATGACCTGAGAGTCAGAAAGACATGCTTCACTTTATTTTTCATGGAAAGGTGTTTCAGTTGAATATGACCTCATGGTGGCTGGTGAGGAGGACTTTCAAAATCGATGAGACATTCAAGCTACAGCCCAATGACATACTTGCCATTTCCTGTTTTTATTGTGTTTTTACTTGTCTGATTCAGGGTTTCAGACAGATGACAGCTGTGTTTGGAGATTATTGAGATGCTAGATATCAAATACGAGGATGTAAAGTATGAGCAGAAACAGCTGTGACAGGAGGAGTCGTGTGTCTGACGCTTTAAAGATAGATACAGAGATAAACTGTACAGCACCTGACAAGGCGAGACCTTCATTTAACATCTCTGCCTCGCTGCTGTTGTTGTATCATGAGGGTGTGAAGTATGTCGTTGTGTCAGTATATTTGAGGTTCAGTTCTTAAAACCTCTTTGAAGAATGAACCCGAGAAAGTAAAATTCGGCTTGAATTATGTAATTTGGTTGACCTTAAGAATCAATTTTGTACCGAACTACCATAAATTTATATACAGTAAGATTATGTTGGGTTCAAAATATGTTACACTTTCATATGCCAAAGAGTATTAAATTCAGTTATACTGTAAATGCTGTTTTAGGATGAGATCACTCTCCTTAGATTTGATACATGTGAACTATGCAAAATACAAATTACATGGACTGCTGGCTGGAGAAATATGGAATGATACATTAACTGTAGGTGGATAAATCTCACATCCTTGATTTTCCTTTCCATTCAGTCCTCACTGTGAGTATGAAATGTGATTTTAACTATTTTTCAGTCACCCTCTGTATTTTTCAGTGACCTATTTTTCCCAGCCAATTTTTTTCCCCGTTGATGTAAATAAGATTACATTAACCGTTTTCCATCGTATGAATTCTTTGTGACTCCCAAAAGCTGAAAGATCAGCCACGGATATATAGCTTGAAGTTAATGGCGACTGATGGCTAATAATAGCGACAGGAGGAAAACAACAGCAACATCGTTCAAAAATGTCACTTTATAACCACCTTAGCATGTTCGTCTGGTATAATCAATCAGATCTCAATTGAATGCACAGAAATCCACAAAATTTATTTTGATCTAAAAATGAACTAAATATATAACCTTCTGTTTGGGGGGGTTTGGGGACTAGCACTCGCTGGTCATGCTAGGCATAACTACTTGCTCACACTTGTTCACTGTAGTACCAGCTGCAGTTATACAGTAGTTAGTTATTTTATAGTTCAAATCAACGTATTTGTGGATTACTGAGGATACGCTGGCTAGTTACTGATTATTCCGGATGATATGCTTGAAGGTAGCTATTGTTAGCAGCTAGTCACCATTACCTTCAAGGTAAATATCAGTGGCTGGCGCTCAAAGAAGTGATACAGGAGGTAAACATGTCTTTGGGAGTGCAGGACACCTTTGTGAGTACTTGACAGATAAAATACACTTTTTGCAAAAGTGAAACATCACTTTAAGTTAAAGGCTTCATCAATTTGTATGAGTGAATATGCATAGAGTCCAGGTAGTGTAATGAGGGGCTCATGTAGGTTAAAACTGTTCTGATGTTATATTCTTCATTTCTGTGGCATATAGAGTGGAAAAAACAGCTTCATAGTATCTATAATACAGAGTATATGAATAATGTACCTGAAAATATATAGATAAGTATATACTACAAATAATATCGGAAAGAATGTAATAATAATGTTAATATGATTTTCAAATTAGGTGATTGCTCCCATTTATTTGTAATGTTTTTTTAAGGTTAATATCAGCACTGTTTAAAGAAAAATGTTGTGGGGGACTTCTGAGCACAGACTGACAGTATAACAAAACTGGTTCTATATCTGTGAATAAAAATTTTTATGAGTTGCACTTCTGATATTTTAAGTCACGTTTTAGTTTTCTTGAGAGGAAAACACATCTGTGTGTATGGGAAAATATGGCAGATGACTCATGAGTCACACTGAGACTTACGTCTCTTGTCATCATAAGCTGTGATGTGCATCGTTCTCTGTTGCCCCTGGATACAAGTGGTTTCTAAATGGAAAGCCCTCCATAAATACACATTTAGCACAGCTCAAGATGTCATCGTGTTGGTTGATGTTTAGAGGTTCATTAACATCGCTGGGATGTATTCAGGATGTGTTTATGTTATATTTAACAAATACCCCAAGTAGTCAGGAGAGATCAATTGTGATGATGTTCTCGTCCTGGCCTATGAATATGGTTGCAGTGGGTTTGCAAGTAAAAGTTTGGGGACACACCTCACTCATATTTACAGTATAGATTTTGTCTGCTGCTCATTATTGATTGGTGGACGAAGCACCTCTAGTGTAATATGATTGTTAGAATATCTAGAAACAAAAGCAGGAATGTCTCCAGAGCGTGCTGGAGTTCATTGCTGGGTATTCATCCCATGGTATTTACAGACGGCAGCAGCACACTGTGGCCACTTACACAAATAAAGCTGCAGCTGGGAAGAAAGAACTTTGGTGTATTGAAGCAGTCTATCTAGCTGCCTCACTGGGACACTGGGACACTTGGACACTGGGACGATGTTTCATCCAGCATGACATTCTCTTATCCAAATCATGTTTTATGCATTCCCTCAGTGGGGTACCGAGAGATGAGGTACAGGGATTTATGTTGATACAAGGTCTCTCCTCTGTGCGTGCGTGTGTTTTTCTGTGCGTGCGTGTGTTTTTCTGTGTGTGTGTGTGTGTGTGTGTGTGTGTGTGTGTGTGTGTGTGTGTGTGTGTAAACTCAACCACAAATAGTCTCTCAAAATCTTTAAATAGCTTATTTTGATGCTTCAGGAAAGAAGTAGTCTCTAAAAATGTAACACAAATGTGAATTTTAGATTTTTCTCAATTTGTTGGTTCAAGCAATACCAAGTTAGAGAATCAATAGAGAGCAGAAACACATTAGATTCATTCAGTGCTGGATTGAAGCCAAAACACTCATTCACTTTTCAGTCTTATCATGCAGAAACTCACACACACTTTCTGCACAACACATTCTGTTGTACAGATTTATACATCCCCTCAAAATAGGGATGCTACTGTTTATTCCTCTCAGCACTGGTTTCATCCTCCTCCCATCATTCATCAATAGATTTCTTGCTTCATTTTTATTTATTTATTTATTTATTTTTACAATGCCTCCATCCATGACTGATGATATTATCCACTAAATTGAAGCTGGAATGTTAAGATGGCTGCTCATCTACACTGTGGTGGGCCTCCATGGGTTGTTCCTGGCTGGCAGTGCAGTGTAATTTGTCACTCCCATTGTTTAACCAGCTCCTCTGATGTCGTATTTTACACGTGTCATTCATAGTTGGTGCAGTGGAAAATTATAATGACGCTCTCTGGCACTTAAGTGTGACAAGATCAATCAAATACTCGGTGATTATGAGAAGTGGCCCCTCTCTGATACTCCCAGATGTGGTTTGAATGGTACCCAACGATGTGAAAATATTTGTACTTCTACTGTTGTTTTTCTGGTCAGAAACAACCCCCCCCCCCCCACACACACACACACACACACACACACACACGCCTTTCTTGAGCGAAAAGTGAACTTTTAGGAAAAAGGTTTTTTTTATGGTAAGGTTGGTAAGTCAGCTTTCAGGGAATGATGGTTTCTGAGTTTCTCATCACTCAAAGTCATAAAGTAACTTGCAGTTGTGTACAGAAAACATGACAGGATTTCAAAAGCCAATAATAACTTTCAACATCAAGTATCACTCATAAGATGTTGCACCATCTAATATCAGCTATTATTGATTCATTACACTTGTTTACACATAATTAAACAGGTGAGCATCAGGAAATAACACCCACCCTCTTAAGCCTGATGCCAGTAGGGCTGATTTAGCTTGTACTGTAATATTGCTGTCACAATCCCTCGGCTGGTACCCAGTCTTGCTGAAGGGCCACACTCTCCAGTGTATGATGTGACATTATGTGGATCCGCTAAGTGAATCATTCCTGAGCTGTGCCGAAATTGCCGTCTTCGAAGTCTGTATTTCAAGGCTGAAAACATCATAAGAGTTTGACAGGGCAAATGCATTTCACAGCTTCTCCAAATGTGGCAAATGTAATTTTTTTCTTTTTTTTTGAATTTGGAAGACAAGACCAGTTTATCAGTTGCAACTTAGTCAAGAGTCCCAGCTGCAGACACCATGGCCACAGAGGCTATTGGGATACAGAATATGAATGTAGTATCATCAAATTACTTCCCACTTGCCAAGAACTGGTGTTCCAGATCACAGATCCATCAGTGGAAGATTGAAATACATGAACTCAATGAATTTCATCAACATATACAAATATGTTGAAAATTGAGTAGCTGACATGTTCCTTCCTCCTAAAAAGCAGATCTGTTCATCACCAGACTAATTCATTTATGATTTTTTCATTCATTAGAATAATTCTAACAACTGAATTTCAAGAATGTTCCATGTTTTTTTTCAATTCATGATACAGTATATTTATGTTCTCACAACAGAAAAAGAAAAAGTGAAATTTTCCATATAAGAAATAGCCTCCTAGCTCAGTCAGGATTCTCACACAAAGTTTATAACTTACTTTTATTTATCTTTGATTTATTGTGTTTTAATATTTTACTCGCTTATTTTATTACTATTGATGGTATTGAGCTATACTTTTTTACCATTTATTTCTTCTTTCCGCTTCAGTCTTTTTCTGTGTTTCTATATAAAGGACTTGTTTTTGAAAAGTGAACGTGTTACTATTATAAAACTGTAGCTTTTTTGTGAAGTGAAACTGTTATTTATTTGATTACAGTGCAACACAAATATAGTAACCCGCATATAAACACCTGCACAAAGCTAAATGTCACTTGTCAGTATTCACGTGTCCTGCATGTTTGATCAAGCTGATATATTATTAAAGCCACGCGCTCTCCAGCTGCGTATTCACCAGTCTGATTAAGACAAGCAGACACAAGCCAGGGATCCATTTTAACATCAGTGTGTGCCGTCTATGCCAGGACCATTATTATAATTACTGTTACTGCTCATGGCCTTCTGTTACCAACAATAACATGCCTCTGGGAAAAATGTATGAATTCTGGACTGGAAAAATTCAATTTGCCCAGAGATCTTATCATTCCTTGTTACGTGCTGCGTTGATGGTAAGCCCCGATGGAAAAAAAGAAAAGAAAAAGAAAGTCTTTTCTATGATAGGGTCCAGTTGGAAGGAGAGGATCATTTTACTTGTAAAAAAACAAAACTGTACCAACGTGCCTCCCCTTCACGTCTAATTCTCTCGTGACCAAAGCAAAACTTCAAAGACCGCTCTGCAGCATCAAATCTTGAACAGGGTGCTGTGCTTACACCCATTCCTTAGTGGAATGGCTTGTTCCATTTAGCGCCACTTTCATCACACACAGCTGATATGCACACACACACACCATTAACCACAGAGCCTCACCAACAATCACTTACATTCATTTACAATTTACTGCCATCATAAGTAAAATATAAATAGTTGTCAATATGTTGCATGTATTTGTTACAGAGCCGTGTAAAAATCCTGTTTTTAGGGTGATAAGCTCACTCAGCATTTACCCATCATGTGACATTTGTAGAAGTAGCACCTCGCACGTGCTGACAGCAGCTCACATGTCTGTCCACCGTCCATATGCACAGTCGTGGAGACATGTCAGACTTGTAAATGTTCCTGAGTTACAGAGGAGAATGCTCTTCTGATCATGTTATAATAATGCTCAGGTGATTCACTTGATGAGGCAGATGGGACTGAATATGTGAAATAAAATACATTAAATGAATAACGATAATGTTAAATAGATGAACACTTTAAAAAGGGCTTTGACGGACAGTAGAAAGCACGATAGGAACACGAAAGGAGGGAAAGCTAAGCAGAGGCACAAGCCAATTAAGGTTAAGTTAATAAAAAGTTAATACAGTAAAAGACCCAAAACAAAACAACAGTAACATAAACAATGAAAGGACAAGAGCACTGAAAGGACAACATCACAAAGAAGCAAGTCTGTATTATTGAAGCTATTTTATCCTGCAAGCCTCATCTCCTCAGGCTCACGCTCCAACGCTGAAGGGTCCTGATGGCAAATGAACGGTCCCCTTTACACTCAAGGCTCGACTGTGGAACAGCCAGAAAGGCCCCGCTGGAGGATCTAAGTCTGCGACCTGGCTAGGGGGTCATCACCCCTGTTGTAGCTTAACATGCTTTAACAGTTAGAATCTTAAATCAATACTAAAATGAATCAGGAGCCTTAAAGCAGAGATCAGTGTGATGTGATGTTGTTTAAAACCAGTGAGAAGCTCAGCTGGAGGGGAGAGGGAGGATGAGGTTACGAAGTCAGAGAAAACTTTTTCCAGGTTAAGAGTTTGATACCAGTGATTTAAACGTGGAAATGGTTCTTATTTGAAAGAAACAAGACTGGACACATTTTTTGCTACTCTATGTGGCTCATCATAACTTCCTGAATTGAAATGTTCGGATGTAATGGGTTATCAGTATTTTTTAGTAACACGTACATTTTTTTTCAAAGGATATTAATGTTGCTTGTCATGAATTTTTATGTTTCCTGATTTTATATTCTGGGTATTTTAAGACAACTTCTCATTTTAAACTAATTTTTGTCTTTTATTTCTGAAACAGAAAAATTTCTTTCTGTTGGTTTTGCTCCTATTTCATTTTTTTACAGCTTCACCTTACCAGTCCATTGTCAGTGATGATGTTTTCTCAACAAATAAGTTGTGAAATTAATCATTGATACAGTGTCCTTGACAACAGCTCCACTGTCTTTACCCAAGTCCCATTTTTGTATAATTCTGAGTGCTTTATGTCAGCTTCACATACTGTGTCAAATCTGTTCAGAACATCGAGTAGATTCTGACCTTTGTAGCATGAAATCTGAGTTTTGTATGGTTTGGTCCCCTTTCTATAGGAATTAAGCCCAGAATGAACTACTAACCAAAAAGATTTTGCCTGTAGCTGTTTCTTCAGACATCAGAGAGTAAGATGCCTCCATCTCCACTTATTAGAATGAGATTTTCATACCCAAATTATTTTTCAATTGTTGTTTTTAATTCATTTTCTCAAAATCAGCACGTGGCCATGACTCTTGCAACTGATGAAGCTGACTTGAATCGCCTCCTTGTGAAGCAGTTTTCGTTACAAGGAAGCGGCTTGATTTAACTGTCTATAGATGGACTCTTGAATCACCCTGGGAACACAGTGAGTGATGTGTGTTTGTGTGGTGACAGTGAGGGACGGCAGACGGAGGGCGGAAGCAGATGTGTGTGAGAGAGATGCAGAGCTGTGCCGCTATCACAGGGTGCCTTTGTCTGGATGGAGAGAGCGTTGAATTAAAGGCTGTTAACACTAGTCTGCACAGTCATATGCTAATGCCTCTTACTCTGAGAGAATAAATAAATTATGGTCCAGAAAACACATCTGAGTCCATGCTTGGCATTCCTCGTGCAACTCAGACTGTGCAAGAGAGATGCAGAGAGAGAGAGAGAGAGAGAGAGTATTCTTGCATGGAGAGGGGGGGGGGGGGTGGTTCTGTACAAAAATAGCATTGAAGGAATATGAAAGAGGCAAGACAAAGGGGATTCTCCACAACCTTCCTTTTAATTTTTTTTTTTAACTTAAGACTTAGCAGTCAGTGCTGCTGTAGGTGATGCTACATGGGAGATAACGAGAGATAGATCGGGGTAAGAGGCAGTGAGCGAGATTTGGACCAAGAAGAAAAAAGGGAGGGGGGAAATTTAAAGGGCAAGAAACGGAGGGAGATTTAGATACAGCCTGAAGAGTGAGAGCAAGGGAAGAGGCAGCACAGAGCAGGAGCAGAGGCGGTGGATGGGAGCAGAGAAGACGAGAGGCACTGACTGGAATCATACACATGGGAGAGAAGAAAACGGCGATTGCATGTGCTCGGTGTACATTACTGTAGAGTGTGGCTGCCTATCTGGATTGCTAGTCATCTGATCCCCAATAGCTAGAGGACATACGGGGAAATACATGCAGGCTGGGGATATAGGGCTGTGTGCAGAGGATGAACAGGCTGTGTGGGTTTTCTGGATGTGATCACTGTCCTCAGACCCCGTAGCCACTTGCACTGGTGCTGTTGCAGGCCGTTAGCCTTGCAGTTAGGCGGCAGCAGTCAGTGATTGATACAGGATGAGCTCCAAGCACACCTCCGACTGGATCCCCTACAGGTACTGTACCACATTCCCAAGAACACAGGAAAGGGCACAGTGTTTGTCTTTTGAAGCAGTGTGTGCATGTGCCTGGGTGTTTATGTGTGTGTGTGTGTGTGTGAGACAGAGAGAGAGAGAGAGAGAGAGAGAGAGAGAGTGTTCAGTTGTGTGAGTGTCTGACAAGGAGATCACACTGATTGTGGTGCTATTGAATATGCACTGCACAAATAATGTCTAATGCAAGATGAGAACTTCACATTATACTGTAGGATATTATAGCACCATGTGTGCTACTGTGGATGCAAATATTTGAAGACAGCACCACAAAAAACTAAATCTTATGTTTAACAACATCAAGAAGTATTAAAGACTACATGTCTACATTTTGTCCTTAATTATTACACTTGTCTTTTTTTATGAATGATGTATTTCCAAAAATACAGTATTGCTGGATGCGGAAGTAATATTTTCTTAAATATTATCTTTTGATAGATACATTAGGTACATGTACACAAATTGATAACTTAACTCGTGTGTGAATTTGTGTGTTTAGCGCACATCTTCAAATGGGATCTTTATTGAGTTATCTACCATCGTCATTTGAAGACAAAATTTATGTCTGTGACAAGAAAAGCGTTAATTAGCATTTTGTGTATTGTAAAATAAATTGCAGCATTTCAAGTGCATTAGTGACACTGCTCATTGAACACAAATTAACACGGTTTGACGCATCAAGATGAAAAACAGGTAATTTATCTGGGTGAGGGTTATGTCAAATAGAAAGGGGGAAATTGCTAATTTGATTAGAATGACAAAAATGCAGAAGTCCAAAGAACAAATTGCATTTCTTGGGTGCATTGTACGTTTGGCCTTTTCACCCCTTCATGATTTGTGTCAAAACAAAGTGTGCAAAGAGGTGACTGTAAAAACACAGCAGAAGGAAGTGTGCCATTTCAGCGAGATGGTGATGGGGGTGGGGGTGGGGTGGTGGTGATGCGAGATTGGTGGTTTTTCAATGAGCATTTTTTTCATCTGGTGAAGCTACCATGAAAAATGCATGGGCTGCTGTGCAGAGTTGGGGAAGAGAGCTGCACTGCTCTCATCTCATTAGAGACTTACAGTGCTCGCATTCATGGAAATGAACAAATGAAGGAAACATTTGTCACAAACACACACACACACACTTCAGCATGTCAGGAGTGCTTGTGAAAACCTTATGGATTTTCTTGTTTTCTCTGGAAAAGGAACCTTAGTAGAACAATTGGAATCATTTGCGTCATTTTTATCCTGGGAGATTCGAATCGAAGGTTGCCTGGTTTTCAGAATTAGGTCTTTTGATGTACAAGGTCAATTTGGACATCGGTGCCCCCCCCAGATTAATTTTCGTACAAACTCTTTTTCATGAAACGTCATAAAAACTAAGCATACCTTTGTGTGCATATTAATGTCCCTTAGTGTCATCAGGTGCTGCAGATTCCTCATTAAGCCAGAGACTGACACACACAAAACCCGGTTATGCATGTGCAGTTGTGTCAAGAGGAGTGATAATAATCAAACTCTCCTCTCTCTAGGGCCACTCATGACAAAATAGAAAATGTGCTAATTTTCTTGCAAACTTTAGAACCAGCAGTGAAAATAAACCCTGATTTTTCTAACAAGGAATTGAATAATAATCTGTTAAGAGGTTCAAAACTCATCCTGAATTTCACAGTGTCATGCTGAGATGAAGCCAATTGCACTAGAGTATGGTTAAACAAGCTAAAAGGCATCAGAGCTGGAAGTGATATTTTTCTGCCATTGGGTTGTTGACACTGAATTTCACCTTAAAGTTCATTGTGGCATGTAGACTGTTAAAAGTGCAAGTTGGCAATACACTGATGCAGTGGTTTGCACTGTCGCCTCACACCAAGAAGGTTCCAGGTTTGAGTCCCGGCTCCATCACAGGATCTTTCTGTGTAGAGTCTCCATGTTCTCCCTGTTCCTGTGTGGGTTCTCTCTGGTACTCCAGCTTCCTCCCACAGTCCAAAGACATCAAGAGGGGACGAGGTTAATCAGATATTCTAAATTGTGTGGTTGTGAGAGTGAATGGTTGTTTGTCTATATGTGTTGGCCCTAGGATGGACTGGCAACCCGTCCAGGGTGAACCCCGCCTCTCGGCAGCTGGGACAGGCTCCAGCCCCCCCCGAACCCGTACAGAATAAAGAAAATGGATGAATTGATGGAAGTACAAGTTGTTGCTGAAACAAAGAATTATTGGCAGAAACAAGGAAATGCTTAATTATTGCTGACTAAAGTCTCCATTTACCAGTCATTTCCATTCTGACACTCACCTGTGGTCACACTCTTTGGTTGATTGGTTAAAAGAATGAAAACCCTTCACTCAGAATGATTTTCTCCTTGAAATGGACCTGTCTGTGACCAGTAACTTCAAGCTGCTAAAAAGGAACCCGCTGAGCCTCATGTATCATCTCAATTTCTAGCAGCCACTAGATGACGAGTCCAAATCGTTAATACTTAGCACCCATTTGTGACATGTACCATGAGTGTAGCAATGGTCGCTACAATTATTAATCGCTGCAAATAATTAGAGCAGTTGTACTGAATACACCACGTGTTGCCTCTCTTTGGCACCTCTATCATTTCACAGCAGGTCTGTCTTCCTTTCCCGAGTCACGCAAGTGGCAGAATCTCCATAGAAGGCAGAACAAGCAGTTCCGTTACGTGCCAATGACTTAACGCATGGCACGTCTCCATTGTGGCTTTGGCGTAAGAGTCTCAGTCCTGTCTATTGTACAACCATTTGCAGCAGGGTGACGCGCTTGTGTGAGTGATTGAAATATTCATGAGATCCTTGTTGTCCTGTGACTCTTCGTTGCCTCTCGAAGGGAAAAAAGTGATATTACGAGAAAAGACACTGGGACTAGCTTGTTCAGGCCAATCAAATCATCTCTGTTAAGAGTTGGAGGCGTTAGAATTTGTCCAGTCTGTCACTATAACCAGATAACATTTGGGCTCTTCTAAAAATGTTCTCAGTTAATAACTTCTTACTTACAAAAAAGTCCTCGGCACCAACACACGACACCTGTCACTCTTTAAGGTGTGGTTTTCTACAAAATGGAGGTGTGTAACAAACATCAAACGTACTGAACTAAAGCTTTTTCATTCACTCTTTTCTGAGGAGTTAATTGGACCATCTTTCTCATCACTTTTGTCTTCTCTACTTCATCATATTTGTTTGAATTTCAGAGCATTTCACACCTTCTTTTTTGGAGAATTCTAGCTTCTCTTAAATAACTTTCACTTGAAAAGGCATTCATTGTTGTACTTCATAAAACAAATAATTCATAAACTTGAATCTCAAATTATTCTATAGATATTTATGTTGCCTGAGCAAATTATAAAGCTCTCATCAAGCTCACCATCAGTGTGTCACGTGACACAATAAGAGGCTGTTTGAACTCCAGAGGAGCAACTCCATCTGTCTCATTATCTCCCAGTTTGATGCCCATTCACACACTTGATCACTCTGATTGCACACATGGAGTGGTTTGTTTATCTGTATGTGTCACAGAGTGTGGGAAGTAAATACATTTTCATAACATCTGTGTGGGCCTTTGTCTTCACCTACAAGCAATTTTGCAGAAACGCATGTTGGACAAATGTTTGCTGATTGATGCTACGCACTATAACCGCAGGACTGAATATCAACTCCCTCAAGTGAAGAATAAGTTGTAAAAACTATCCTGGTCTTATTAATCATGCAGCTATGGCATGATTAGATAATTAAATCAAAAATAAAAGCGTTTGCCAAGCAGGGAGATATGAAAATGAAGTACAATTTAACATTAAAATAAAAATAAAAATTTGAGGCGCATTCTCAGTTGTGTCAGTTAGCAATGACATTAATAAAGAATATAAACAAAACACCTTTATATGACTTAAAACAGCATTACAAAGAGCTTTGCTTCTTAAAAGTAAATAAGTGAATCCAGCAATTAAAAATGGGAAACAGAGTAGACTGAAATAAAAGCAGCCCTAGACTTATCATTAGAAAATTATGAGAAGAATGGAGAGTATCAACCAAACCGATCTTAAAACAGAGAGTGAATTAACCATGATCGCCATTTATCATTCGTATTTAGGTGATAATATGTTGTGTCACAGCATGCATGAGAGATTTCCCCGCTCGTACTTTTTCTAGAATGTAAAATGTGACATAGACGGCGATAGAGACATCATTACAGTAAATAAGGTAGATTATATATTTGTCTCAAAGCAACGGCATTTCTTTTTTTATGTCAAACCCTTGGAACTACTTAAAAAGTCCTACAATAAAGGCGCAAATAAAAAAAAAAGAATAATATATGAGATCATCAGATACAGGTGAAAGATTTTTTTTAATCACAATTTGCATCTAAATATAATAAAAAATTATCATGAGAAGAAAACAAAAGCTTTTCAGTAATTTCATCATTGCACCTCTCCCCCACCGCCCCTCATCCTCTGGTGCTGTAACTCGTACTCTTGTGGGGGAAACCTCTCATCGCCCTCTAATTAGGAACCTAGGAGGTCTCTCTGGGGTCCCTGAGATCCCTGGCCACACGAGCTGAGGGGGACAATCAGTGAGTCTGCCACTAGTGGTTGAAAGTTCTGGAGATGGGAGGGAAAGACTTTGTGGCAAAATAGGAACAGAGAACATCAAGCTAATTGATTTACCTAAATAAATATCCTGTCATTTTGCTAATGCGATCTATTAGTCTAGTCACCTTTAGAAAATACAGTTTCGTGAAAAGCAGACCAAGAGGCACAAGAGAGTTCTGACAGGTTTTGATCCTGCAGGCCAAAAGGAGCTAGTGACATTCGCTGGTGGTGTTCCTCAATCAATCACCTTAGTTGAGATCTTTTTGGAAATTTTTTTCTTTCAAAACAATACCTCTGGGTTACCTGGATTGACATATTAAAAATAAGTCTTGAAAATGTTGTAGAGCATGACAAATGACAGAAGAGGACTAGCATGGAATTGATGTTGGTTTGGAAACAATATTTGTGGAAGATCCTCGCAACTATTTTAGTAAAATTTTGCCAATTAATGTACTGTAGTTCTTAACATGTGATGTGTAAGGACTCAGATGATAAACGCACACAAACAATCACAATCCTTTCTGGACATCTGAGTTTCTTCTGTTTGGAATTCTAGGATTTGTATTTTATTTTTTTAATTCAGTTCTTGTCCTGGTTGCCTTCCCTATTTTAGTGGCTTGCATCAGTCTTTGTCAGCCTCACCCGCTTCCTATTTGTGCTCTTCTCTGCTCTCATGTCCTGCCGCCTGCTCCTTGTTCTGTCATTATTTTGTAGTAATTTAGTTGTGTTGTTCGTTCCACTGTTTGTCAGATCTTTTTTTTTGATAGGACTGTGTAATCTTCTCTGTTTAGTTCAGCTGTTCACTTTGCTTTTATGTGAGCAGCTTTGGACAAAAGCATCTGCTAAAAGATGTGATGTAATGTAATGTAAATATCAGTCCTCCAAAATGCTGCTGGCTGCTGGTTGCTGCTCTTGAGTCCATCTCTTTTGTACTTTTCCTAGTGCAACTAACCGATGTTGTTTATGTCATTTTATATAAAAATCACCAAAGAGAAAAGATTGAAAAAAAAAAAAGCCTTTGTCAAAAATGTATCAACTAAATTGAATATTATGAAAAATAATCCAACTGTTCTATGGAACTTATTTCAAGTGTAACTGCATAATGATGTTTTCATTTCCCGTAAAATGACATTTCATTTCAGTTTGTGTTTAAATTGTCTTGTGTGACAATGGTCTGATCTTTTTCTTGACTCACGCATCACCTACTTCCAAAGTTCATGGGAGAGTCAGAAAACAACACAATTCAAATGATATTAAAATGAGATCGATGAGACACATAAATACAGAATTCTGTGGCTGTCTTAATTAGCTTTGACCTCTGACCATCACGGTCTTTCTAATCGGCTCAGAGTCCAAGTGAATTATTGTGGCAGAATTTGAAGAACTTTCCTCTGAGATATCACGCTAAAGAGAAAGGGATGGATGTGCAGATTAAGGCTTAATGAATACAAATCTAAAAATATGATAGCATTATGAAAAAATTTAAATAGTTGTACTTTTCTAATGAAGCACACCTGACATTGATTATATGATGATGAGTGTTAGGCTTAAGGTAAGCTTAGGTTCAGATTAGGCTTGAATAATATTTATCTCTTCAGATTCACATGTATTTGTGGCTTTTTTTTATTATTGAGTATAAGACAGCAGCAGTGTGAAAACTAAATGCTAAGTTGTCATTAGAGAAACAGTTTCCGCCTAGTCGAAATCCTTTTGTCAACATTGCTTGCGCTACGGTGACCTTTAAACATTTGCCTAGACCAGTGCCATTATGTCAGTATACAGAGCACCAACAAATCAAATAAGATTCAAGTCAATTCTGGTGTTTTGAGAGAGAGAGAGAGGGAGAGAAGGAGAGGGAGAGAGAGAGACATTACCCAGTTGTGTTTGATAGAGTAAACAGATTGGAAAGGCAAACCAGGAAAGGTATTTCACAGGCTGACATCAAATATGAGCTTCATATTGTGCAAGGTGACTGTGCTGCATGGATATATTCTTGCATTGAATGTTCTTTAATTTTGATCACCTTCAAATGTTTTGTTTTTGTTTTTTAACTGAGAGAAAAATATTTTTTGTTTTTCCGGTTTCTGGTCAAAGCAGAGTGGGCTGGTCTAGTCAAAGTCATGAAAGACCTGCTGTTGTCTGTGGAAGCTAAAGACTGCACAACATTAACCTTGGTAGATATCAGTGCAGCTATGAAACCGTGGACCACCACTTTCTCTTAGAGCACCTGGAGCTCTGGGTGGGCTTTGAATGATTCTATTCTTACCTTGTGGAGAACCTTTTCAGGTTCTCCTATTAGACTGTAGATTGTAGATCACCATATAAGAGAGGGACATCGATTTCCCCCCTCTTGTATGGTGAGCCTCAAGGATCAGTGTTTGGCTTCATTTTCTTCTCATCACACATGATACCCAAAGGGAACGTTACGTATAAGTATGCCGCGTCCTGTCGTTGCTATGCTGATGACGCTCAGTTGTATACCCTTGGAAAACTGGTGTCCAAGGCAGCTTGTTCTGCTGTCTTAATGTCATCAAGCACCGGATGCCACAGCTTCATACCACGAAATAAAAGCAAGTCGGAAATTTTTATTTCTCATTTTCCCTGACAAAAACAGTGCTTGCGAATAGGTGATATGATCAGGGATCGGAATTAGAGACATGATATTTCCCAACTGTCCTCCCAGAGCAATGAGGTCATCTGATAATCTGCTTCGCTCCTTCTGAACAGTTGTTTTTGGTGTAGTGGTGTCCAGGATGTGGCAGAGCCTCCCTCTCATCAGCCACATCGCATGTCTTAAATCAGTGTTTGGCTTTTTATAGGTGCTTTTTTGTTGTTTTTCATTTTCAGTTTCTCAGTTTATTTATTCATTTTCTGTTCTTGTCACGTTGTTCAAGCACTGGTTGTTTTAAAACTTAAGGGTTTAAACTTTACAGATTTATTGTAGGCAGCACGGTGGTGCAGTGGTCAGCACTGTCACCTCACAGCAAGAAGGTTCCAGGTTAGAGTCCTGGCTGGAACACAGGATCTTTCTGTGTGGAGTCTGCATGTTCTCCCTGTTCCTGTGTGGGTTCTCTCTGGTACTCCAGCTTCCTCCCACAGTCCAAAGACATCAAGAGGGGACGAGGCTGATTGATACTCTAAATTGACCGTAGGTGTGACTGTGAGTGTGAATGGTTGTCTGTCTCTATGTGTTGGCCCTGTGATGGACTGGTGACCTCTCCAGGGTGAACCCTGCCTCTCACCTGAAGGCTGCTGGGATAGGCTCCAGCCCCCCCCCCCCCCCGCAACCCTTAACAGGATAAGCGTAAGAAAATGGATGGATGGATGGATGGATGGATGGGTGTACTGTATATCATTTGTCAGAGGAACAACATATTGTTCTCCTGCAGAAGACAAGATAATCTGGGTGGCAGTGGGACATGAAGTATTAAAGATCAAAAGCTTTTAAAATACAAACTGACATTGTGGATTATAGAAGATACTAAAGGGGATCATTTCTCCTCTGTGACCAAAAAGGTGTGTTTACTAATATGTACAGTGAAAATCCAGTACTGTGTGTGTGGGAATGTGAAGTCAGTTTTATTATAGGTTACAAAACAAATGTGCCTGAAAGGGCTTTACAATCTGCACAGCATACAGCCAACTCAGTGTTTGCCTCTGTGACAGACGCTGCTGTCCATATGCTTGATGACTCTTTGATACTGTTAAGTGTTCTCAAATGTGAGTAGTGCAGTCAAAGACAGACTGTGACAATGTTTGCTTCTGTACATGCACTCAAGTCAGTGTTCCTGACAAATTTGCAAATGAAAATAAAGACCAAGAAACTAAAATGGATTAATTGAGGCACGGTCTAAAATTAAATCATTAGTTTTGAGTAATTAAAGCAGTAGAACAGAGGACAGAACAAGAGAAAAATGAAGCTCTCTTGCTCCATTCATAAAACCAAGCCATATTTGTTCTTTTTTTCTGGATTCTATTCCATCAGCTTACGCAGTATATGTGTTCTGACTAAATCATTTCAACTTGATTGATTCAGAGAACATAACTGTTATCCAAGATGATATCCAAGATCTCAGTGTTTTAAGCGGAGTTCAGCAGCTCCCGTCTCTTACACCAAACTGAAGCATTGGTCTTTTCAGACTTTGTGTTTGTGCCTGTCTCTAATCAAGTTCAGCTAAGGCATTCTGCTTCATGCATTCATAATATCACCAGAGACATAAATTGAGTTAGAACGACGAGTGCAGAAGTGCATCATGTAAAGTACGTTCAGGTAGTCAGGCTGTCGGCAGGTTTTGATCTAATTTGTGAATGCGTCCCATTAATGGCAAGATTCTGAGACTTAAATGATCCCTCCCCTGCCTATGGACAAATAAGGGGCAAATGAATTCTGTTGGAAACCTCTCTGTGTCATAGCAACAACACTTCTCTCTATTGTTGTGCTGACCTGGCAGTATGGGTTGACTGTAGTGCTGCTGACACGCAGCACCTAGTCTGTGCTCATGGATGAACAGAGATTTAAAAGGGATTTAAACATGAAAACAGAAACTTCACTTGAAATTAAGTTGGCCAGAGAGGTGACCGTGCCCATGTAGGAGGCCTTACGGTTACCATTTCACAACAGTTGGCTTCAAGTGCGTGATCTTTTGTCAAAGGGCCTCTGTGGAGCAGGTTATCAGCACGAGTTACCATGGTGATCTGTAACCCATGTAATGAGGAAACCTGAGTTACTAATTGTAAGACTTTGCTGTCATGTACAGTTGTCTTGTTCATCTTTTCCATCTCGCTTGTGATATATCAGTAAAATTGAATGCACCATTTAGCAGTAATTGTTTTATCTTCATATCGATCCTTTGACGATGATCATTTATTTTAACTATCTTGAACTACAGCAGTTGACCCCTTACCTCCTTGGTACTGGTTTAGTAACCTTTGTTCAAGAAGCCAGAAAAAAGATTTAAAAGAATTTCTTAAATGTCTCCCTCACAGAGGTTATGTTTGTTTGCATGATATCTCCAAAACGAATAGATTTTGATGAAATCAGGTGGAAAGATAATGATGCTGAATATGAAAAGGGTGATAAACTTTTACCAGCACTTTTACTGGATCTTATTTTAGATCCTGGATCATGAAGACAAGACAGCATATATCTATTTGTGGTATTGTTCTCCTTGGTGGATGTTTGTGATCTCTGAGTGTTTTCTAGTTAGGTTTTGTTTAGTCTACTGTGAGGAACAGAGCCCTCATTATTTCCTTTTGCTTCAGGTATAAATGCGCTTTTTCACTGATCCAAGTGTTTAGCTTTGTATTCATAGTAGCAACTAATTGTACAATTGTAAAAAAAAATGTCTCATTTGACGGAAAAATAAAGAAGTATTTAACATGATTCTCACCATTTTTCTTTTCTTTCTTTTTTTGCTTTGCAGCACTTTAGATGATGAAGGCACCAACCTTCGACAGCAGAAACTAGATAGACAGGTATGTGTTTTCTGTTCTCGATGCACTTCTGCCAACCGAGCAGCAAACAAGCAGTTATATCATGATTTAAACTTCTATGGCTACATCACGGTGCCAGCTAGGACTTGTTGTCGCCCGCTGCGATTGTATTCTATAGAAAGGGTGTAAATTAATGCACTACAAAACTGAAGAAGTGTAAAATACATGCACAAAGCCAATGGAATTATTTATAAGGTGTTTTTTGTTGTAAATAAGAAAACACATCATGCTCTTTGTGTTGATTAAATAGATACACTGCTTCACATCAGAAATATATTACAATTTATGACTGATTTGATTAATACATTGTTGTATACAACCATTTGAACACAATTGTAAATGTGATTCAGCAGCAAGATTTTAGATGTGTATGCAACATATCTTACAAAAAAGGACAAATCTTTTAGAAGCAAGTGAATATTGGATGAGCTTGCAACTGTTAATTGCACCACTTATTAAACAGATGAAATGATATAAATACTTTTTATATTATATTGTGCATAAAATCAATTGCTCTGGTCTAATTCATTTGGTCTTCTTACACTTTAGACTTTCCACCAAAGAGGGGATAAGCATTCTCACAACAGTCAAAGATTTTTATCCATGAGATCCTCGTATGATATTAGTTTCATCAGCAGGCAAAACAAATGTATGAATTTTCTTTTTTTCTGTTTAAAGTGTTGTTTTGCATGTCTGGCCTTACTAATGTGAGCAGAGGCTGTTGTGTGTCATCAGAGCTGCAGCAACAGTCCTGCAGTCTTTCCTCAATCAATCAATAAGATGCTCTTCTGGTTGTCTGTTTCACCTGTAAGTGAGCTGTTTTTAACAATAGTGAAGGGTTGAAAGATATCATTTTAACTCATTTACAGACTGAATCCAATTTTCAGGATGTGTACATCATAGATAATGAATGACTTGGTAGCTTTAATTATTGATAGGCTGATTGATTAAGAGAAATAACTTCCATTATGATACATGACGTACCAAAGCATGAAAATCCATTTATGTATGTGTTTGTGGAACTAGTGGTGACCTCAGAAACATTTCATAGGTGAGGACCAGATCTTTGGGTGGGACATTGAAACTAAAAGCTAAAGTTGAATTTCAGGAATTTTGTCTTGCTGTTTCAGTAGATGAAAACCAAAGAATCACATACCGATTCAGCCAATTTGATTAAAAAAAGTAGTTAATGTCACTCACAATCTGATACGTACAGATTAACACTGTTCCAGTCAATATTTTGAGTTCGACTACAATTTTTGCTTTTATTGCTTTAAGTATCTGTTAAAAGTTTATTGTCACAGTTAAGAGTGGGTCAACAAGCCTGTGTGACTCGTAATTCCTAAAGGCTTAAATGGAATTGAGCAGATATTAGTAATTTAGATTTGATGTTCAAGGCTTAAAGATCAAATCTTTGTACTGCAGGTAAATGTAGCTTCCTTTCTGGGCAAAGATGAGCTGCACAGGAGATACTAGAGGGTTCTAATGTTCTGCTCCCTCAATTCGCCACTAATAGAAACCTTCAATATTTGATGAGCTCTGGTTGGAGGACGTTGGTACAGGTGACAGTCCAGATGAATGGCTGTATTCAGTCTCATGTCAGAATGGTTTGGGCAGCATATGCTCAGACGTCTGCAGATGCCAGCTGCTGTTATTTCTTCATCATAAAACTAACTATGGAGATAGCTCACGCCACTGTAATGTCATGATGAAATGGATGCTGGCAGAGTCATTGTCGTGCTACTTTAATGCTTGTGTGCATGTACATTCAACCTCCACTACAGCGAGTACTTCTTGAGCAGAAGCAGAAGAAGAAGAGGCAGGAGCCTCTAATGGTTCAGTCCAATGTAGATGGAAGATCCCGCACTCGCCGCACCAAACAGAGTGAGGAGCAGGCTCCGCTGGTAGAGTCCTACCTCAGCAGCAACAGCAGCACCATCTACCATGGTGAGTAGGAGGGGCAAACTTAAGAAACATGGCTTGAACAAAACAGAGGTTTAAACTTCTTCATTAATACTGAATATTCTTATTTTCAGGAAACATTGGGATAAAGATACTTTCTTGTGCTGTTTTCCTGCTAATAAGAAGTGTAAAAAAAACAAGGCCAAATATCAAACTATTTGAGATGTTGCGTAATGAAAAAAATCAATTGTTGAAATTGCCTCATAGGACTGCATGGCTCAGAGATAGAGTAATCGTCTATCAACTGAAGGGTTGCTGGTTCGATCCTCACTTCCCCTGGTGACCATGTCGAAGTTTCCTTGAGCAAGATACTAAGCCCCTAATTGCTCCTGATGTCCCTGCGATGGAGTGGCGGTGAACCCGCCTCTCACCCAATGTCAGCTGGGATAGGCTCCAGCCAACCTGCGACTCTTAATGGATAAGCGGTATAGAAGATGGATGGATATTCCATTATAAATTAGTGCTCAATCTGACTACATATACTCTACCATGTATTTCAGGATTTTATACTTTGCTGCAAATCATCTAGTACTCACAGTTAAGTTTGTGTAGAGAAATGGTGTCAACACTGGGACTGATGAAGCCAGCTTATCTACACCCTGAGACCAGAGCAGCAATCTAATCCTCAGTTCTGAGGGGCTTTTCTGAGCTCAGGGCCATGAACTGCCACACTTCCTCCTGAGAGAAGAGAGAATATGTATTGACAAAATGTCAGATTGCATGTGGTTGATATTTAGATGGAAAAAAGGGGGAATAATAACCTTATTACTGTGGACAGATTGTGATATCTGAAAGGATGTATCCTCTGATCTTAAACACCGTATTGCACAAATTTAAGGAAAAATCACTAAATCTGAACTGTCAGCTTTATACGATTGACACATACTGTATATTTTCATAACATTATATTAATTAGAACTTTTAGACAGTTTCAACACTGTAGCAGTTTTCTAGAACAACAAATAATGGCAGACTCAATAAAGTGTAAAGGGTTCTGTTTTTGTTTATCTTGTTCAAAAGAAGTGAACTGTTTATTAACTGCTATGTGGTATTTTTCTTCCAAAAAATGTACAATATTGTCTTCTGTTGAATTTTTCTCATTCTACGTGCATCTTCCCTGGTAACCTTTTCTGTGTTTCTGGCTTTCTTCATCTTTGTGTGTAGTGCAAGAGGCTGAACAGGAGGAAGTGAAGGTGACAGCGGACCCACAGCCACCTCGCTCATCTATAAAGGGCCGAGCATCAGCCAGCTCCACTCCACAGACAGGCAGCGGCAAGAAAGAGAGGAAGGGGAAGCACAAAGGTCAGACTGCCAGCATTGAGACAAACAGGCAGTTAGACAGTGTGAGAAACATAGAGAAGTGATGTGACAGGCCACCCAGAGAAGAGACTGACAAACAGAATTAGAGAACAAGTAGTGATCCAACAGACAGGAGATGCTGGAGCCGCTCAGCGATCATCTAAACACCAGAAGCACTTTTGTAAATGATTCTTGCAAAAAGTGAGGTTATCGCTTTTCAACCTATTTTCCTGATCTTTAGAATTCATGCGTAAATAAGCTGATCCAAGTCGTTTGAAGTAGCCAGTGTAAAAGAAAGTAAGCCAAATCCTTATTATCCAGCAGCTGCAAATGCCCGCCCAGGCCTCTCTTTGCAGACCTCAGATAACAGCCTGCCTGTTGAATTTTCAAGCCACATCTGGCAACAAGCGGAGCTAAGCCGCTTGTCACAACTCAACTGTCTGCACTGATGTGTGGTGGCTGGAGTGCCGTTACATCTGCTTCCAAACCACAAGACGAGACGTATATTAATTTTTGCCTAAACTGTGCACTTAAGAATTCTCACAGGATCGCACAGGAAGTGAAGTATCAAGGATCTTCAGTTGTAAAGTTTGACTTGGATAATAGGAAGAGTGTGAAATAATTCAACAAAAAGTGCATTTAGTTGCAATTAGGTCTTGGTATTTTGGCAAAGCTACCTACAATGCTGACCTACAAAAGTTCACACACTACAGAGGGAAATGATCAGACATGAATCAGGCAGTCCTGAATATCATTTATGAGAAACAACCACTTGGGGGAAAAATATCACAATACAAGGGAAAAATATGGCTCGGCAAGACGCCTTTACTGCAGAAAACAACCCAGAAGGAGAGAGAGAGCTATAAATACTCAGGGGAAGGAGTTACAGCTCAGAGAAGCAAAGCATCCAGCAAGCAAGATATTTGACATGAGGGAAAGTCTCAATATAGAGAATAAGAAAGAATACAACTATTTGTTATTTAATGTAATTCAACTTGTGCAATGGCTGCCCATCTCTGTAATGATTGTTACAGAAAAGCAAAACAAAAGACTGAAAAGAAAACTAGCTAGATGTGGACAGTCAGGTCAGTTGCACCCCTTCTCTGTCTCTGTCTCAAATTTAATCCTGTGTGCTCCAATTAGAAGAGTATGATAGAGCAACGCAAAAATAGAATCAGGAATGCTTAATATCAATTACTGCACACTCCAAAACTGGACCAAATTTACAGAATAGTTGCTCGAGCTACTCAAAGAGACTATTCATTAAATTTCAGCATCTGAGATCAAATATTTTATACACGATTGGCAAGAATACCATTCATTATGGCTAAAAACAGGCCCCTCTGGGCCAAAACCATTTCAGACTATTTCCTTCTTCTATGTCAGCCGCATTAACAGTCTGGATCTGTGCTTGAATGCTTGGCGTATTACGGAGTGTGTGTGTGTGTGTGTGTGTGTGGGGGGGGGGGGGCTCTTTCTTCTAACACAGATGAAGCTAATGTATTAATAAAGATGCCATCATAACCTGAAAACAGAGCACAATCACAGAACATCCACTTACTCATCCAAGTGTGTACATGTGGAGATATGATCAAATTTAGTTGGACCCATTAGTTCTACCGTAGGGAACAGCTTTCTGCTAACAATTTTTAAAATGCATTGACATGAGACAAAAACAGCAGCGCCACTATCCTATTGAGATGGAGTTTGTTCTTGTGGCTCAGCAGGGATGGATAGCCTGGCCTCCCAGCAGGAGGATGGTCAGATCCAAATCCTGACAGTGGGTCACACCACCACAGAGGAGGGTGAGGCAGAGGCTGTCATGAGCTGCTCTCAGTCACAGAGTAAACAGGACCTGCGGGTGACCATGCTCAAGAAAGGTACCGCTCATGCTGTCAACAGCAAAGTATATGGGTCCATATTTAAACCCACAGCATCCTGATCCACTGCTGAGGGAAGGAAAGTGGAGTACTTGATCACACTGGAACTAACAGCTGCAACCAGAATTATAATTTTGTAGGGTTGCAATAAAATACTTCATGGATTAGTAATCATTTAATTAAAATTCAATTCAGGCATCATTTTACTGCCTTTAAATATAAGTATTTCACATTCAGCTAACTGACCCTTACATACACCTTTTGTTATGCTTTGCGCCATGAACGCTAAAGTCAGATGTAAAATAAAATGCTAGGTATTCTTACTAGATATGTATTTGTTCTAGTAATGCTACAGTGAATTTCTAGGATCATAGCATGGGTTAACCTTGCTTTACTTCAACCTCAAACTGTGCAAGGTTTTAAGTAACCTGTACGTGCAAAGATGTGTACTGTAAAAGTTGACTAGATGTGATGGTGCTCCAGCGTTCCTGTATTGCAGTATCTTATCTCATGTATCCAGTTAGTGGCAAGGATGATTGCGTTCTATTGTCACCTCCTCATTTCTTGAAAACATTTTTTTGTCTGTGAAGGTATATCCAGCAGTATGAATTTTGATGAAGAAGAAGATGACGAAGATGAAATTAGCTCCAGCTCCTCACAGCTCAACAGCAACACCAGGCCAGGGTCTGCCACTAGCAAGAAGTCGTGTAAGGTAAGAAATGAATTTCACACCACAAATTCCTGCTCTCTGTGTGATGTCTATGTTCTGCTCAGCAGCCTGGACAATTACCAGCAGATTACAAACTGACAAGAATGTAGATTCAATTTAGTGGCACAGCTGGACCTAATTCAATTCATGGCCGAAAGTACAGTTTGGTACTTTGTCCCTCTACAACAAAAATGATTTTGCTATTTTTTGCTTTGATTTATTTATTTGCTGCATAGCTTTCCTCTTCATGCATAGTATCGTTCAGGAGTGGAATCTCATATTCACAATATACATTCAAAAGATACAACGATTCTTGACAGCAATGAATCTCCAGTACACCACCACATCCATGTAATTGAGGAAGACGGATTACTGATGTTAGTTTCACAGAATTTGAGATGAACTGCACTACTAAAGGTAAAGTCATCGAGAGGGGACTTTGTTTATAAAACCAGCCATTTTTGATAAAGAAGATAAAAAAATATCAATGTTTTGTGCCAGTGTATCACTGTGGGAAGGTCGGCATGGCTCGGAGGTAGAGTAGATGTCTAGCAACTGAAGGGTCGCTGGTTTGATCCTCACTTCCCCCAGTGACCATGTTGAACTGTCCTTGAGCAAGACACTGACTCCCTAATTGCTCCTGATGGCCCTGCGACCTGTCCAGGGTGAACCTCACCTCTCACCCACTGTCTGGGATAGGCTCCAGCCACAACCCTTAACGGATTAGCGGTAGAAAAAATGGATGGTTAAATGGATGCGGAATCATAGAAGTATCAAAACATATTTCACAGTATTGATATTTGGTCCAATCCCTCAATGATACCATAAGAAGGCAGTAGAACAATAATCTCAGAGACACCTTATGTAGCTCTTGGAAACATCTGTTGGGTGATTGAGTGCCTCACATGAAGATCCAGGCAGGTCATTGTAAACACTGATATGTAGTTTATACAACCAAATGTAGGCATATTAAAGTTTTTTTTTTTTTTTTTTTACTAGGTTGTACTGCAGAGCAGATTGCACACATAAAAAGAAGCAAAGCACAACTTGGGCACCAGTTGATTTGAATCACTTTAGGCCAGAGATTTAGTAAGACCATAATATGATCTACTCAGTTAGCTTGTAAACAACATGTACAGTCAAGCAATCTTGAACATAAAGCTGTATTCAGAAGTAAACTGCAGGTTGTTTTGATTCAGATTCAGATTCAGATTCAGATGACTTTATTTATCCCCGAGGGGCAATTAAAATATGGTACAACTGAGCAGCATGACATTAAAAAAAAAATAAAAAATTAAAAAACGGACATGACAGTGGGAATAAATAAGAGAATAAAAATAAGATTAAAGATAAAAATACAATAAATATACTACATACAGTATGTATGTATTTGCGTGTGTGAATTGGTCCATATTGCCTGCACGAATGCTTGATTGGCTTAGCTGGTCATCAGTCAATGACTAAAACCGGAAATCACAAATCAGAATTTGCCTCAAGAGGCTGCACAATCTTTACTCTGTGCAAAAGCATATCTTCTTAGAAAATTTCCAAAAAATTCCTTTTTAGCAGGCAGAAGAAGGCAGAAACCTCTGAGAGATGGATGGGTGTCTTCAGTTTCAGCAGTGCCTGCATGAACAGCTTACATTAAGTTCTGGCAGTCAAAAAGAAAGTTGTCATCCATTTTAATACAACCTATATTAAAATGGAAACTGCATGAATATGACAAAAGAAGCCTTAAGAAATAAAAACAGGGCTGGTAGTTAAAAAATTTTAAATAACTTTTTTAAATCACAAAGGACCAATGCAGACCAATGATGGAACTGAGCTGTCAAACTTCAGAAACAAACAAACACTTTTTGACTCAAAATCTTAGATGAACGAAAATGCAAATAAACAAATTATCACACTGGATGAAGTTAAAATAAACTGAATGAGATTTGCTTGACAAACCAGTTATGAATGTGACAGTGTGGTGCAGACACTGACACCACCTGCTGGCCAGAAGTGGATCCACCTGTTGTTCGGTATCATTGCAGTACAGAATGTTTTATTAAGTAGGTAAACATACACAGAATGTCAGCTTTTCTTTTTTTTTTCTTTTCTTTTTTGCTTCAAACGAGGGCATGTAGTTGTCACCAGGATGTTTTCCAGCGTATTCCACCATGTGGTGCTCTCTCACTCAGAAAGCCCTAGCTTTGTGCAAGATGTCTCCATCACCAGCATCGTACACCTTGAGAACAAAATGTTCTACACTCAAATATATTTATTGATTTTCTCCCCCCAAGTGTTTAATACTGCGTAACCTGCTTTTAGTGAAACTGAAGGAAATGTCTGTTTACAGTTCTCTTATTAAATGGTTTTATTCACTTTTTACATCTACAATTCTACAATTTCATTTAGCAGACGCTTTTGTCCAAAGCGACGTACAACACAAGCAAGAATTTAGACTTAATTAATGAAAAGCCCATAGGAAGCGCAAAAGTGCTTCAGTTGTGATTTGGTCACAGGTACTGCCATCTAGTGGCAGAAGAAGTGTCGCCCCCCCTCCCTTTTTTTTTTTTTTTTTTGACAGACATACAACATCACACAACACAGTTAGTGCTGCATAATCACTAAGTGCTGGGTCTTGGACCCTCTGACTTATTCTACCCCACAGGACAAAGAGGAGAAGAGTCAGGTTCAGTGCCTAGGTGCTCTCTGAACAATTGAGTCTTAAATTGTCTCTTAAAAGTAGAAAGGGACTCAGCAGAACGCACAGAGTTGGGTAGTTCGTTCCACCATTTGGGAACGACAGAAGAGAAGAGTCTGGCTAGGGATTTGGAGCAGCGCTGGGCTGGAAGCACCAGGCGCCTTTCGCATGCAGAGCATAGTGGGCGAGAAGGAGAGTAGACCTGGATCAGGGATTCCAGGTAGGCTGGAGCTGTTGTTGTGATTGTTTTGTAAGCCAAGAGAAGTGCCTTGAATTTGATCCTGGCTGCCACTGGAAGCCAGTGAAGAGAAACCAGCAGCGGGGTGACATGTGCCATTTTGGGCTGGTTGAAGATCAGACATGCTGCTGCATTCTGGATCATCTGCAGAGGCTTGAATGAGCATGCAGGGAGGCCTGCCAGAAGAGAGTTGCAGTAGTCAATGCGTGAGATGACAAGAGCCTGAACCAGAAGCTGTGTGGTCTGTTGGATCAGGAAGGGTCTGATCTTCCTGATGTTGTAGAGGGCATAACGGCAAGACCAAGAAACTGAGGCCACATGAACCTTAAAGGTCAGCTGGTCATCAATCATGACACCCAGGTTTCTGGCTGAGTTTGTGGGCACAAGTAGGCTCGAGTCAAGTTGGACACTGACCTGAGGCTGAACAGATGGACAAGCTGGAAAGACCATGAGTTCAGTTTTAGAGAGATTCAGTTGAAGGTGGCGTTCCTTACATTCTGCACAAGTGACAAAGTGCATCCTAATAATTTCACCATAAAATTCTCAGAATACACTGTGATTTTGAGTCTTCTACCTCACAAGATCATGGAGCCCACATTCAACCAGATAGACCTTCATCGACTGGTGTGACATCAACCATCATTCTCAGAGTTACCACAAGGCAGAGATGGACTCTGACCTGAGGCGAATGACTGACCATGAGCCAGTGGTCGTTAAAAACCAGACAGTCACTCCGGCATCCTGGTATAAATACTTTGGTGCTGGAACACACATTGATAAGATGAGCAGCGGCTGAACTTTATATATGAGGTTTGCCTGAGCTTCTGGAGGTTATAATTAATCAACAATGAGGCCAATATGAATGTGAATTATGTACCTACACAACAATATATTTTGCAGACCAGAGCGATCAAGAGTAGCTAAAATAGGTGAAAAAAACTTCTCAATCTGACAACACCGGTGCGCCTGGATTTGAAAAATCAATGAAAAACGCATCAAAAACAAATGTAAAAAGCCCATCAGCAAATTGAATTGGACTGGGGTGGGGGGGCACCTATGCTTATGTTTAACGGTATAAACTGCATTATGTGATATGGATTCATAGCAACAGCTATAAAGATATGAGGAAGATAGAATACAAGCCCACAAAGAGCCTCTATGAGCAGACAGTCAGAAAACAGGCACATAAAAAGACCCGCCGCTGACACTAATCTGAACCTCTACTATCAGGAAGACAACTCTCTGTGTGCCAAAGTGCAAATCAAATGGCTTGAAGCTATCATTAAGTCCAGCCTCCATCCAGCTTCTGAACTCCTCTGCTCAACCTTAATACACACATAAGCACTTTTGCCTTTAGCACTTATTTTTAAATCATTGAGTTGCCAAGGTCTGCTGTGCAATTAAATGTCTCTTTTGTTCATCGTGATTTGTCAAACATCATGTCAAGTGCTGCTTTGTCTCTATGAGGGTTTATGATTTATTCAAAGCAAGAGGCAGTATTTCAGGAAAGTAAAAGTCACTGTACGTTATAAAACCTTCCATCGGGAACAGGTTCACCTTTCCTCTACTTTCTTCTAGAGTTCAGTGATGTTTAAATCATCTTGGTCTGCTTTAGTTTTCCTTCTGCTTGAGGTGAGATGATACTAGAGGTGGCTAAGGTCGGATAATCATGACCTGCCTCTAGAGTCTGTTCAGGATGAAATACAGGCCGTTACTGTACCCATGATAACAATTATGCTTCTTCTTTCCCCTTCAGTCAGATTCAATCTTTCAAATTCACACCAGATCCTTATTTTAGACACCATGTACTCATTCTCAGTCCCAGTGGATCTCTGATCTCCAGACTCATTACTCTCGTCTAATGAAAGGCACCTCTATTTGCTCACTCACCGGTCCATTATCTCAAGAGGGGTCATGCCCTGGGTGGGTTGTCTTTTCCTACAGGAAGTTGCCTCGGCGCAGACTCCGCCAGTTACTGAACCAGCTGTTGACGTAGATGACCTGGAAGAGTTTTCTCTCCGACCTGCACCCCAGGGGGTCAGAGTGAAGTGCAGAATCACCAGAGATAAGAAAGGGATGGACAGAGGGATGTATCCCACCTACTATCTTCACCTTGAGAGAGAGGACGGCAAGAAGGTGAGACAGGTCGTGGGGCAGATGACAGAATGTACCACTCACGCTGCACATCGCAGGATTTGACTGACAATTATTTTTGTCCTGTTATATACACTAATATTGAGATCAGTCTCTCTCAGTTAGTGCAATATTTAATTTCCAAAATGTGTTTTTAGCCACACGAACAGGGTGTCTTTATTTGTGATGCTGATATTTTGCTTGCCTTTTGCCTCAGGTGTTTCTGTTAGCAGGCAGAAAGAGGAAAAAGAGTAAAACATCTAATTACCTCATCTCCATTGATCCCACTGATCTGTCTCGAGGTGGAGAGAGCTTCATTGGTAAACTGAGGTGAGTCCTCAGTGTTTGACACATTCAATTTAGTTGAAGGTCACTTGCTCGGCTGGCGTAAGTCTCTGGCGCACGTGCTCATAGAACATTCTCCCCGCAGTGTGTGAACACTACCACAACATGATACTTCATAAACGCCTTAAACTGTGAAACGTAGAGAGATTTACCTGTCGTAATGACTATTGTGCAAACTTATTTGGCAAGGATTTTAAATTTTCAGGTTATGTACTTATATATTGTTGTACCACTATCGTAAAGGCCCTTCTCCTTATACACAGCCCTACACAAACGGTACGTCCCACTCTCTTTGGGCTGGTCCACTGCTGCTGTAATAGCTCTCAACTTGTTCTTTCTTCCTTGGTGCACATACATGTTATGAAACCGCACCTACCAGACAGCCTGGAAGCGTAAACTGTTGGCGTAAACTTAATAAAATGTTTCAACGTGATCCTTGGACCTGTGATTCTAAACGATGTGTATTGATCTGAACAGTTACTTGGCGCAGTTGAAGTCTGCTGTCTCATTCCTTCTCTGATAACTTCAGATATGTACAGCAGATAAGAAACAATCGTATGTGTAACCAAACAGTTTTTTTCTACAAAAGCTGCTTAGCACAAGTGATAAACTATGTGGGGCTTCACTGTTAGTGGATGTTATGTAATCATTAGTAATGGATTTTTCTGGAATGAGTACAATCTAGGTTAAAAAGATTATGTTAACATAATAAGTGGTTCCAGGACCACAACTGTAACCTTTTACTTAGTGTGTAAGCTATATATTTTTTGCCTTGTGTGCTCAAGCCTAGCCATATCCATAGAAAAATAACCAAAACAGCAAAATGATTGGTTGAAATACACGTGACTATGACTTAGCTATTGTTTTAGAACAATACACAGAACTAATATGTGTAGTGAGTGACCTCATCCAGGCCCCAGGTCTGGATTTGAATATTGCAGACTCCTCAAATTTTGTCTCACAGATTTGTTTCTGCAATCAATCTGTTTGATACAATTGTCAGAAGCACTGGGCTGCTCTTTCTGTCTGTCTGTCTCTCGTTCCCTCTCTCTCTGTCTGTCCCTGTCTATCTTTGTAACAGCACTAATGCCTAACTAAAATGTCATGTATATTTATACCTCCATCATAACTGTATATTTTCCAGAAGTTTATTCATTGTTTAAGGCTATATTATGACAGTACAACTGGTAAGAAGTGAGTCTTGACGTAATCCATAGCGACAGCTTCAGGGCTCCACGGAAACTCCTGGAGAGTTTAATCAAATATGGCTCTGTGCAGCCTTTAATCTTCAGAGCTAGTCAGACCATTGGTCGATGCACTGATCAAACCTTTGCAATCACAAAACCACTTGAATGATAGGGTTCTAAATTTAAATGAACAGTGACCTTTCATCTTGTGCCTCTCTAGAGTCCTTGAGGGAGCAGATTAAAGGAATAATCTATATGGGCCATACTGTGTAGTCATGTTGCTAACAGCTGTGGGATTGTCAAAGCAGTGAAAAATCTGATCCTCTGACTATATATCTTTTTAAAACTGTAACATCCCACTCAAGCACTTAGACTTCTCATATGTACTCCTTGCTCAAGTGTGGCTTTATTGTGAGGATATCATGGCGTCTTCTGAAACAAACAGTTTTGTCCTAGAGATACAAAATGTGAAGCTATATAATGGAGGACATGCAGCACACATAAGTGTCACTTGAGTTGGGGATGCTGAGGGATTGTCCTCACCACTTTTTGAAAACATTTATTTAAATGGGTTTGACAATTGCCACAGATCATGTCATTAAAAGAGAGATACAACACCCAAATGCGCTACTTATTTTGCACACTTCATCATATTGCAACAATGTGGCTTAGCTTGGGCATTGAAATAAACCCAGAGGTTATTTCTCTCAAGAAGAGACAGAGTGTATGATGCTGTATGGAGCAGTGAGACCTGTTCAACTCAAATTAACATGGAAAAGACATCATTGATTAATGCAGTGATTTGATGAGCAAGTGTGTCAGTGGGATTGGGGGATGACATTTAATTCCAGTTCCACCACTGACAGCACTGCTGATGTCAGTATTGAATTCAGCATGACTTGTTTCTGATGTGCTGCCTGGGAGTTGCAATATCCAAGCTCTAATATGATCTCAGTATTAGTAGAGATGCTTTTAGCTCCATAAATATTTTATTGTTTTACATAAGATTGACAAACATGAGAATAACAGAGACTGACAGCTTTGAAAGGTGTCATAAAATTAGGGTGTGGCCCACACAAAAAAGTGTGAAATAGAATAAATGAGTTCATCTCTCTCTAAACGCCTCTTCATTTCTGGCTGGCAGGTGGAGAGTCCTGGCTTTTCAAACTTTTTGGGGTCAGTGACACCTATGGGCCGTTTTGACCTTCTTCTTACCTTGCTTGGGAGCATCTTCTGTGTCTGTGGAGCCGATAGTATTCAGACCTATGTCCTGATGTTCTTGCTTATTCCTGAACTGCTTTATGGCTAAGTTTACAAGCTAGCCAATCAGCTCTTGATTACCTTTTAAAAAATCAAACTGGATACAGGACACCATGAAGCTCAGACTAATAAATAAATGTCTTAATAATGTGCATCAAAGAGCACTGTCCATGTTTCTGAAATGACAGCGCTCTGTTGTGGAACCATGTTTGAATGCTATTTGTGCCGCTGCAAGAGAAACTATATCAGACAGTAAGAGAGAAAATAAAGGTGTGCAGTTACTGGCGTCTTTGTGAAACCTGTGTCTCAGTTAGATGCAGCCTTAAGTTTAGAGAAGCGAGCTTGTGACTGGAAGGTCAAGGTCAATCTGTTGCCTCTTGAGCCAGAACCTAAACAGCTACAATTTCAGTAGCGCTGGAGGGCAGAGACTCATGTGACTTTAGCTCCTTTCTGTAAGTGTTTCATACTTGGAACCTCTTTGAACCAGCCAGCTTTTGGGATGAGAGGTGAAAAATCTTGAAGAACCTCAAGTCCAGTTGTCATATAGTATTAAGATATAAAATTATAAATACATTGCAGTAATTTTCCCACTAGATGTATCATAGAGCCCTTGATGGCCATTTGAGATTCGTCTTATGTAGATCAGGTAAAACACTTTTTGAATAATAATTATTAAAAATAACATTTTGCGTAGGACATCAATTTTTTTTGCAAGTAAAGTGAGAATAAATGAAAAGGCACAGATGGTGGTACACAAGCAAAAGGCATTTTATGTTTTATTTTCATATTTAGTTTGTCTTGGCCCTCCAAGAGAAAACGTTTTTGCCTCCCATGATTTAGATAAACTACTAAACTAAACTAATCAACATAAGTAAGCTTTCTGTTTACATAGTAAAATGCTCATGAAGGTCATTTAAGCCTTTGAGAGGCAAAGCATGAGCCTCTCAAGTTCCTCTGTGGTTGAATGATGTACTGTCAGGACGTAGACGTGACCATCCTCAAACCCACCAGGTCCATCCGAGCTCCACCTCAGTTCAACCAGCAGAAGCGCAACATTGAAAACAACAGTTGCTTTATTTATTATGTAAATTCTCAAACAGAAAAGATGCGAGTTGCTCCACTGCAACTTGCGGCACTGTCATACACAGACGCCACTCATTCGCTCGATTATATTGTCTTTCTTTTGCAGGTCTAATCTCATGGGAACCAAGTTCACTGTATATGACAGCGGTCTGAACCCTATGAAGACCACCACCAGCATTGAAGATAGCAACTTGCGTCAAGAGCTAGCAGCCATTTGCTATGTGAGTTCAGCAAAATATTTGTAAGCCTTTTACTGTGTTTTGTTTTTTTCAAAGAGTTTGGAGATGAATGTACAACATTGCAACAGAATACAGTTTGTAATTGGATGTGCTGCCAACAAATCATGATACAGTTTAACACCACAGCTCTAAAGGGAAGCAGGATGAAAACTAAACAATTCTATTTGTTTTGGAGATACAATGACTTGGTTAATGTTTCTCATGGCCTTTGAAATATAGTTTAATTTAGGAATTCCATTTAGTCAGGGGTTGTAGTTGATGTTGTTGTAGGTGACATTGTTACTAATATTGTTTGTCATTTTATTAAAAGCGATTTCATTGGAAATGTGAACCTGTTAATATTTCATGATACAACTTTATAGGGTATATTGCTAAACTTTGTAAACTTTTCAACGCAGGAAACCAATGTCTTAGGATTCAAAGGACCTCGTAAAATGAGTGTCATCATTCCTGGAATGAACATGGACCACGAGAGAGTGTCCATTCGCCCACGAAACGTATGTGTTGCCAAACTCTGAGCTGCCACGTCTAAAAAGTGGAGAATTGATGTGAGGTGTACGGTAACCGTGTTTGGAGCTCTTCTGTTTGTCTTCGTTACAGGACCATGAGTCACTGCTGGCCAGGTGGCAGAACAAGAACACGGAGACTGTGATCGAACTTCATAACAAGACACCAGTGTGGAACGATGACACACAATCATATGTGCTCAACTTCCATGGCAGAGTCACTCAGGCCTCCGTCAAGAATTTCCAAATCATTCACGACAACGACCGTAAGTTTCATACATCAGAACAGTCACATGATGAACCAATTAATGATGCAGGATTTGTGTAGTTTAATTCTAAAGAACTTGTCAGTGTTGGGCAGCAGCACCACTGCCTCCACCCTCTGTATAACTGAATTTAGTCTCTTTTCAACTTTTGTTTATCAGAGGGCAAAATAGTCACTGAAAATGAGAAATCCTGCTCACAAAGTACTATAAGACTGAAGGTTTCTGATTCTATTTGCAGAAATGTTTGTTATTAAGTAATTAAGTATGAAAGTCTCACAAATCCAGGGAAGCAATTGGCCCAATTGTAAAAAAAAAAAAAAAAAATCTGCAGCCAAAGAAAGCAGGAACTGGAGAACTGATGGTATTTACTATAAATAACTGAAGAAGAACGAGGCAGGTTCCAGGCAGCAAAACTGATGAGACAAGGCAAATCCATAACTGGAAGGACCAGGGTTCCATACATCGAACAGGCAGAAAACATTCAGTAGCATCTGACAAAGACTCAGATTCAACATCAACTTCCAAATTTTTTGTGCCTGAGGGCGAAATTTGTCTTGCAGCCAGGAACAAAGTAAAAGCATCAGCACGCAAACATGATAAACTACATGAATAGATACATCAACCACCAAGAGAAAAGCAAGAGTAGGTCTGTTGAAGTCCATGACAAAGGCACATATAGACTCATGCAGTCTTTCGTGTGAAGTCATAAATATCAGCGTTTCAGCACACTATCCTCAGGTTTAGGCTCTGTTGATGTAATGTACATTTTCTCTCCACTGATTACTTCAGAAAATAAAAATGCATTTATTCATTTAATTTTCAACACTGTAGCTTTAATGTAAGGGGATGATGGGAAGGAGTTATTTTTACATCAGCTAATTCAAAACTCTGGTTCCTTTCCTCTGCAGCTGACTACATTGTGATGCAGTTTGGCCGTGTGGCAGAGGATGTCTTCACCATGGACTTTAATTACCCAATGTGTGCCCTGCAAGCCTTTGCCATAGCCCTTTCCAGCTTTGACAGCAAGTTAGCCTGTGAATAGAGGTCAGCCTGAGCTTCTGTGGCGAAATGGTCCGTCTGTCCTCTCAACAAGGGCTGTTCATGTTTCCTTGGAGCTGGTTTGAGATCTTCAAATCACCAGTTACCCTGGAATTCCTGCATATCCCAAAATGCTTTATGGGCCTCAAGTTTCGTGTGTATGTGTGTGTTTGTGTGGACCTCCGGACAGGCTTGGTCGGTGGAAGAAGTCAAGCACAAAACATAATCCACTTTCAAAATCATTTGTTTTGATAACTATAGTCATTTTGTACTGTAACAGCATTCTAAATGAAAAAAAACAAACACTGTTCCTTTATGTACTAGCTAGAGGAATTTAACATTTCTTTATGAATTATATCTAACAATTGCATATCTGTAAGTTTTAAGAGTTTGACTGAATTTTATGTCGTTTGTCGAGACAAGTAACCCGTCACACACTTTCTCAAGCATGAGTAATTCTTATCAAGTTGCTGAATTCAAAATAACATGCATGTCAAAAATATTTATTTTATTTATGTATGTATTTATTACATGTTGATTTTATTTTAGGGTTTGCAACGGTTTCAACAGTATTGGCTCCAAGCGCATTAAAGAAGGAAGGAGAATCCACACAAAGCAATTAGCTACATGAACAGGATGAAGGCATGTCACTAAGCTGTGTACCATACAGACCATATTGTGTCACAGTGTCATGTATGTGAATGTAAAGGATGATGGTGCACTTTAATTTTAAGTCAATAGTGGACAAGATATAGCTGTAAATTGTTAATTGTGCCTTTAAAGACTAATTCCAGTGTTATGCCTTGGCTGTAAAATGAGCTGAGCTTGAATTGGTCTTTGTTCTTCTCGCTGGTGTCCAGACGCACTGGAAATATTTAGTTGACTGTTGCATTTAGATGTATTAAACAGCAAAAACAACAACAACAACAAAACAATTCAGTCTACATAATTGGAAGTTACAAAGAACAGCTTGCAAGAAGAAGGTCAGTGATTATAAAGGTATTCTGTTTCAGATACTGAAAGCGCTCAGATCAAGGTAGGATTCCAGTCCTCTACAGGACCACACTGAACACAGATGGCTTGATTCCCAACAAACACACACAATTAGAGTTTGAATCTGCCACAATTTAAATGCTTAAATCCCTTAACATCTTTTTGATTAATTTTAGTCTCCGATGATGTGAAGTTTGGAACATTCCACATCTGACTGGCCCTGAGTCTCTGACACTAAGTTGATGTTGAAGGGTGTTAATTGCTGATATATTTCTACTCAATTTATTTGCTTTTGTTCCTTATGGGGTGATTTCCTTTCTCAAATACAGTAAATGATAGTATTTTGTATTTATAGGCCATTAAAAAATGCTGAATGAAAGCAAAGAACAATCTCTAATACTGCTATTGTTACTGTGGGTTATGAGGAAATCTTTATCAAATGTGCTATTCTTGTACTCAATTGTGTTCTAACTATTTTGGGTTTCTATTTCAAAATTGTTGATACTCCTGCTGTAAAGTCTGCTTTTCGTACGTGTTCGGGAACCAAAGGTTCTTTCACTTTCTGTTTTTAGTGTTCTAGTTGTAATGTACAGTAAATGGTGTACAACTTACTGTGACCGTATAGACACTCTCCTTTATCATTAAAAAATAATAAAACCTCAGTTGAAAATACATGTTCTGTTCTCTGTAAATAAACAAAGCTGCTCTTCGTTTGATCCCTTCTGAAATTTGAATAAAAAGAGTGAACGGCAGTCAAATGAAACTGCTTTGCCTTTTTGGTGCAGACTTCCATCAAAGCCTTTTCTTTTTTTGCTGGTCGATATCAGGATCCACGCTAAATACACTGATGTATGTATGTATGTGTGCATGTATGTCCAATATTAAAATTAGTGAAAAATTTAAAACGACAACAACAACAACAAAAACCATCTTCGTCATCAGAATAGGTCTCAAAATTGGAAGGATATTCTGTTTTAAATGTTTAGTCAATGACTGTTTAAATGTTTCTGTTTAAATATTTGGACTAGCGAGAAAAAATAATTCAAACTTCCATATCTCTGTACATCACTTTAATCTGAGCTCTGTGTTTTTTTTTCTAAGACTCCTCTTTATCATCATTATCCAACGTAGGATCAGGACATTCAGATCGACTGCAAAATATATATGTATTTTGTTCTTTTCATCTACTTTGTAAGTCATAACCAGAAAAGTGCTTGTGTCAAAAACCAGGTAACGTTGTTTAATAGTGACACATTCTTACACATCCATGAAACGTGTCAGAAAATGGGATTTTATAACAGCTGGGATCTTAAACATTTAAAAGGCGTCTATACAATATTGCTTTCAGAACATCCAAAGAACTCAAACCAATTATTTTATTAATTATGTCTGGCACTTAATTAGATATGGCAGCAGCGCGAGGAGGATCTTCACCACCTGCACAGAATTCCCCAAAGTGAGAAGATTAAAGATACTTGATGTTTGCATTGCCAGCTCACATAATTTGCAAACACTTCAGCGATCCTGCAGGAATGAGCTAATTTTAGTGGAACATGGATTCAAACCAAGAGGTAAGAGCAATGCCAATAACCGCATTATTGAAAAGCAATGTTGTATCCCACCATGGAAACAACAAGCCATGACTGTGTACTGTAGTATTAACACCCTGCTCCTGAAAAAACAGAATAAATCAAGAGCAGATCACAAACTGAAGTTGCTTATAATGTTGACATGAATTCTAGGGGAAGTCGTTAGGCCAAGTCCTCCCAGCAGGGGACTTCCCCCAAGAGCAGAGACATACCGGTCCCCCCAGATCCAGCTCATGGTAGGGTCAAGTTCCACTCAGTCATAGACCATTTCACTGTGTTAATTTGTGGCAAAACTTCAATTCACGCTAAGTGAGTGTGATGGTGATATCACTAGTGGTATATAAACGTCCTCTTGAAAGAGAGAAATACTTACAAAAAAAGTCAATAAACAACCATATAACCAGAAATCAGTTTTAATTTTGAAAGTATGTACATTATAATACGATAAAGTTTCAAATATGTTTTACTTGGAAAAGGATATGTGGGAGGCCCTCCGGAATATAAAACATTCAACCACTTCAAGAAATGCTGCACCCAAAAATGTGTTTTGCCTTTCAAGTACTCACAAATAGATGTCTTGAGGTCATAAGGATGGTTTTTTTTTCCCCCATCACTTCTTTGTGACTGCAGAGTGCAGGAAGAGCCAGACACGTCTAATTAGCTTGAAGCTAGTCTCGCCCCATCAACTACAAATAGCGAATCTTTTCCAAAATGTCCATTTACAAACTCTCAAGTGCATCTTCCCCGTAGTCTTTACTCAGCTGGATGCTTAATAGTTACTCTTAGCTTAATAGTTGCCAGTAGCCTCAAACTAGATGTTCAAGGCAGGTTCCATCTGGATTCTGGAGTGATAAAGAAGTGATGTGGAGGAGGAAAACACGTCTTCATGAGCTCAGTCTATCTGAAAGTACTTGAAAGGGAAACCCATTTTTGGGTGGACTATTGCTTTTGATATTCTTTCAGTCTGAGCATCTGGAAAATGTTTGTTTTTAGAAGAAGATGAAACAAATCCATACAGGAGAATAGAGGATGCTAATTAAAATAGAAAAGAGGCCAACATTCAGAGAAGACTAAAAGACTGTCATCTTTACAAAAGAGGGATCTGCCGCTTCACTGTTCCCTGCAGGGAAATGTGAAATTCCTTTACTTCTCCCTCCTGTTTCTCATCCTCAGCCCACTGACCCCAACGTCTTTAGGTACATCTGCACGGAGATGAACATCACCCGCCTCCACAGGTGCTGATGTTAACAAATCCTCCTCCTTCCCCTCCTCCTCTGCTTCTTCCTCTGGGTTGGAACAGCCTTCCCCACCAAACTGCAGACTCTCTGCCTCCATCACTGGGTCATCCTCATCCACCTCCTCCTCCTGTACCACCTCTGCCTCCTCTTCCTCTAACTCATCCTCCCTCTCCTCATCCTCCTCATCTTCCTCCTCCTCCTCCTCCTCCTCCTCTTCCGCCTCCTCTTCCTCCCTTTCATAAGTATCCTCTTTAGGGTAGTGAAATACATCTTTGTGGTCATTGAAACTTATCTGCTTCTTCCCTCCAGAGAGACACTGCAGCTCTCTGCTCACTTCCAACCCACATCTCTCCTGCTTTCCCTCAGCAGCAGACTCAGACAGAGATGGACCCAGCAAAAGTCTTTTCTCTGCTTCTGCTTCCAACTCTTCCTCCTCCTCCTCTGTATCTTCCTCCTCCTCCTCTTCGTCCTCATCCTCCTCCTCCTCCTCGTCTCCCTCCTCCTCCTCTTCGTCCTCCTCTCGCACTATGGACAGCTTCCTTGCCATAACCTCTTCCTCCTCTTGCAGCATCCTCTCTGCCAGGGCCTCTGCTGTGGGCTGATTAGTTGGTTCCTCCAGGGTGAAAGTATGAAATCCATGTTTGTCAAAGCACACCTCATACTCTGGGTAGGTCTCCTCGAGGTAGCCTGCATCAGTGTGCAAAAGAGAGAGAGAGAGAGAGAGAGAGAGAGAGAGAGAGGGTGGATAAACCAATTTATCATAACTAGTTAAATGAGGACAAACGCTGTTTTTTTTAAGTTTGTGGAAGCGTAGGGATTAAAATGTTGTCATTTACCTTCCCAGTCTGCACCATAAGGGACTTCCTCAGCCTCCATCTCCGGCGAGGCTCCTTCCAACCGTCCCTCTTGCATCAGCTGGGTGATCTGTCTTAGTTGCCTGAGTAATTTCTCCTCCTTCTTTGATGTTGATGTTTTACTCTTCCTCCGTTTGCCACTGGGGAGCAGCACAAGATGAAGGAAAGTTGTCTCTAAAGTGTTCACCTGCCTTATTACATTCAGTGGCAGCCCACACCAGTACAGAGCATTTTCTATAAAAAAAATGCCTTGACAACTATAGGACAGCAAGTGTAACTGATAATATGTCGTGACTTAATATGCCGTGACAGGAGCAGAATCCACCAAACTAGCTACTACAGTGTGCTTTATTCCCTTTCCTCATGAATGAATGTTCTCAACAATTAATATCATCAAGACCTGTAGAGATTTTAAATCAAACGGCACCACTTCTGCTTTACTCAAACATGCTGATGATCTGCCCACTTTTGAATAACGTTCCTCTTCATTTCCACCTGTTCATTGAATGTTAATTATGAAGTCATTTCTGTGGTTTTCCTGTGGCAGTGAAAAGTACCTCCCAGAAGTACGACTCTTCCTGGAAACAATCCTCTCCATCATCCTTTCCGTCTGAAGCAGTCGCTCCTGGAGCTGTGCGAGCTCATGATCAGTCACTGTTACATTTAAAAACCACAACAGTGATATAATACATAATATATCGATATATATATCAATATATCTATCTCTATATATATATATTTAATAAAATATGTTACAGTATATACTGTATTGGTATGTCTTGTCGTGTAGGAACAGAGCTGATTTGTAGTTGCAACTACATCATAATACTGAGGGTACTCACTAATCCTACTCTCCATGTGTGTCATAGTGGTGTAGTTCCGTGTTTTAGTGGCCTTGCCCCTGCATGTCAGCTGTAGATGAATGTGATGACAGTATTAGAGAACCACATTAATTATAAGAACCTCACTCTGTTTAAAAATGCCTAAAAGGCATAATTACAGTGTGATGACATTCAATTCCATGTACTATTTCGATTGAGTATTTTATGCAGCATGTACAATGCATCCAGGTGCTACATAAATTCAATATCCTCTTCTTTTTAACATTAGCAGTGGTACTAACAACAGTAGTAATAAATACTGTAACAGCAAGTAACAGCACTTGTGTTAATCACCTTGTGGATGATGTAGAGGATGTAAAGAAGGATGCCAAATCCATATATAGGTATGACTTGAGCCATCAGGTTGTATTTGTTTCCTCGTACGATGCCTTTAACTTTGACCGTGGTCTCAGTGTTGTGTGTCATGGCGTCCAGACCCCACTGGTCTGAGTCCTCCGGCACGGGCAGCTGATGCATGCCAGGAGGGTAGAACCCAGGTCCAACTGGAGATGATGAACATCGGTGAATAATTATTGTACAGCTGAGCATCAATCAACAGGATCGGATGGAATAAACACCAATATTCCACGATGATACTTTGTCAAAAGCCAATAATTTCTTATCTCAGAAATTAATAACAGGTAAGAGGAATTTATTTGATTGTTAAGCAATTAAATCAAGTGGAAATGTTAGTTCCGTCACCAAAATGTCCATGTATTTACTCTAAATGTGTCTGTCAGGCTCAGTGGCGCACGTTAGTATTAGAAGAGCAAGTATAAATATCATCACTGAAAGCAGCAACTTGGCACTCTTGACAGGGAATTCATATTGACATGTATACAAAAGATGATATCTGATTTTGTGAATGTTTTAAAACAATTTAAAAGTTGCAAATACAACACTGAAATGTTTATTTTTTTCCCAACGAACAAACCATATTACAAATATTCTGTTTCTTCTTCTTCACCGTTCCATAACATGATGATGAACGTTATGGAGGGGCCTCTAAAGCTGCAGCACTATGCGTACTCAGAGCAACAGCTGGCAACAGCAGCAGTTTAAAAAAAACAGTGAAGATGGAGCAGGATGGAGATGGATGGATGGATGATGGTCAGATAAATCGCCTTACCCTGAGGCTGCCCCATCTCCTTTTTCGCTCTGGGTAAAAGCATTCTAGGCAAAAAGAGAGAAACACAGAGAACAGAGCATGATATGAGAGTAACCTTCTGGCAAGTTGTGATAGACATTGTTGTCTCAGAAAACGACAGCCATGCGTTTATTTCGCTTGAACAGTAACACTAATGTCCACAGATGTCATCTCTCCTCTGGTGACGTTCCTGTCCAGATTAGATGGGATTAGATGAGCTGCCTTCAGAGGCCATTTGAAATATTATAAACAACAGAGGGATACATCTGCATAAATAGAGCACTACGCATCAGCACTATGATGACCAATGATAAAGACTTAAACAAATAGAAAGTTACAATGATTCGCTGGTGTGTATGTTTTTATACTGGTGAAATAATTATCCCAGGTTATGAGGAGATCAAATTCCCATGGTAATTGTCATGAAAGTGGCAGACCATGATGTGTGTGACTGTTTGTTTCTGTTTTTGAAAACAGATGTCAGAGTGATTTAATATCTGATTTGTCTTTACGTCCACTTTTAAATTTTATTTGATGTTTTTTTTTTCTGTTTGTCTTTCTTCACTTAAGAAAAGGCAGCGACAGTGTCTGTTATAAAAACAACAACAACAACAACAACAACAAAAAGAATGGGTGTGAGTACTCAAATTGCATTTTCAGGTTAAGTATTTACTAAAGAGCACTTGAATGCAGCACATGACCGAACAACCCATTATTCCTTGGATGTGCTTCACACCTTACAGCAGCAGATGGCAGTGCAGGCTCAGACACGTTACAGGATGGCACCTTTGCAGAGGAAACCACCGTCTCAGATTCGCAGCAGTCAACAAACAGTATTTCAGAGTTTAAGTCATTAATGATTGTCTAACATTTAGATGATAAGTGACAAAGCAAAATTACTCAAGAAATTGATTTTCCCTCCCAAATTTGTACATCTTTTTTTTTTTTTTTTTTACATTGTTTTTGTGTAACTAAAGAGGAGAATGCAGCTATTATGACAAATGACCATCCCCATTAAAAGGTTCAAGTCTGTGGCATCAGTCATAGTTTCTAAAAGGCAATTATTTTTCAAAAAAAAAATCCAGATGATGTGTAAAGGTGTATATTTCTCTCAAAGAAAACCAGAACATAAACGTAAATGGTGGCCTAAATGAGCACAACTGACGCTAAAGCAACACATCACGACTTAATGCAACACATTATTGCTAATGATACAAAACACACTGAAGGTTTCAAATGTAATTTGCTGAAAGTTAAGCATTCAACATTGCAGATGGTGTTATAGTAATCCTGCCTCAGAGGGTTATGGGATTCATCTGTCTATATATTGTAGTATTTCTTTCTCTGTTTATACTGTGCTTTTTATGTAAGGATGGAGGAAATCAAATCAGATGAAAGTAAATAACAGGATCTGCTGCAGTTTTGTAAGGGTGGGTATATTTGGGGGATTTGAAGGGCACATGAGCCCAGTTTAAGCAATTTTACTCAGGCCAACATGCACAGAGGTCAGATCAGCGGTACCTAAGGGACTTATTAGCAAAGACCATGGCAAATATGGTAGCTCCTCATGTATCTTTCACAGAATACTTATTATGATTCTAAAGGCTTTTTGAAATACTGATCAATGGGGTAACCCCTCAGAAATACCCTGTTAGTGCAGGCTTGGCATAAATAATTGATAGCATATGTGCAAAGATTGACTAGGTATGTTGCCTTTAACAGATGATATGGAAATACAGACATCAACGTGGTCACCCCCCCCCTCAACCCAACCCCCCCCCCACCCTCCCTCTAGTGGCAAACATGCATCCACAGTGTTTACCAATATATTTTAACAGAGAAAATAACTGCCTCAAAAAACTGCAAGTATGGAGAGAAGCTGCTGATTTTTTCATTGAAGTGAGTTTGCAGCATAAATTCCCTTTACATTGTAAAGTAAATTGTTTGCAGTAATGAATCGTACAGGCGTGGACATGCAAGATAGAGGCATTTCTAACCAAAAGCTTAACTATGGTGACACTTTATAAAATAATCCGTGTTGTTTCATTCACCGGTTGACACACTCATTCAAACACACACTCCAGAGTTGTCATTAAGGTGCTTAAGCTGCCGATCAGTGTGGAGCTGAAAGAGTCTTGATACGGCCTCAGGGGAGCCAGGGGAACACCTTTGCTCATAAATGGTAAATTGATATTTAATGAAACCCTATTTAATACTGATTTGGCTCTTAACAAATGATGGAACATTAATTATGTTATGTTAAAATAATGTTATTTCAATATTAGTTTGTACAATATAAAATAATTGCTTTGTTAATTCAACATTGTATCAGTTAAAGAGATAATCTCGAACAACTCTTTTCTCATTACCTTAGTGAACTATTGAAAGTTTATTGTTCATGTTCACGTGTTCATGTCTTCCAGATGAATGTTAAACCTATGAGAAATCATTTCTTTAATATCCATTTATCTCAGCTACACATCAATCAACATTAGTTTGATTTTTGCAAAGCTGTCAGTGATGACATAACTTGTTGGATTATCAATAAATTCTTTAACATCTAATACCAATATTGATGTTGACAGATTAATTTCATTGTTGGATGACAGTAAAATAACTATCGGTTATTATAGAGTATACATTTTCAAGCCACTTTATAAAATAAATATGAAACTTTTTTTGCCATGTTACTGTAAGTGGGAGGGCTGCAGGGATGACATTGATGGTTGCTTTACTGCTTGGTTTTGGACTGAGCAGCTCAACAACACTTAATGAATTGTTTTTTTGTCGTGATCCCTGTCTTGTTTCCTGTGTTGTCACATCCTGTCTTCCTGTGCTCCTCCTTCTGATTGCCTCATGTGGCTCGCCTGTTTGATTGCACCACCTGTGCCTCGTATTCCCTTGTGTATTAAACCTCTGTGTTTCCCTTTGTCCTGGTTGGGTCATTGTCTTCAGTTTTGCGTCTGTTGTCAGGAGTGTTGACTGCCTTCACGTGGTCACGGGCCTCCGGTCTCTAGCCTCCAGCCTCCAGTCTCACGTCTATAGCCTCTAGCCTCCAGCCTCCAGTCTCTCATTTCCCCTTGTGTCCATACTTGTCTCTTTTCTAATAAACACCCCTTTGTGAACTCTCCGCGTCCCTGTCTGCATCTGGGTCTACTCCCGCTAGCTCAGGACTCGACATTTTTTTTTTTTTATATATATATGTTAAATACATTAATTATATGGCACCAGTGTTGGTACAGATATTGTGATCATGTTGTCCAATAAGTTTGTTCAATTTGTTAAAGAAATTAACTACTGAGTGGACTAGAGATGATCAATTGTAACTTTGTTCTCCCAACTATTAATTGAATTTAAGCGTCACAATTTGTTCACAAGGCTGCACGGTGGTGCAGTGGTCAGCACTGTCGCCTCACAGCAAGAAAGTTCCGGGTTCAAGTCCTGGCTCGGGCACGGGATCTTTCTGTGTGGAGTCTCCATGTTCTCCCTGTGAGGGTTCTCTCTGGTACTCCAGCTTCCTCCCACAGTCCAAAGACATCAAGAGGGGACGAGGCTGATTGATACTCTAAATTGACTGTAGGTGTGACTGTGAGTGTGAATGGTTGTCTGTCTCTATGTGTTGGCCCTGTGATGGACTGGTGACCTGTCCAGGGTGAACCCTGCCTCTCGCCTGTTGACGCTGGGATAGGCTCCAGCCCCCTTAACAGGAATAAACGAAAGACAATGGATGGATGGAATTTGTTCACAATTCATTTGGTTAAAGACACTTTTTGAAAGCTACTTCTTTTTTTTTTAAGATTATCAATTTGTAGCAACCACTTAATTTCTTACCTTCTTGAATCAAACAAAGAAAAATGGGAACTCTTAAGAATAATGTCCACCCTTCATCACATTAAACAAAAAAATTAATTCATACAGAATTGAACCCAGAACCTTCTTGCTGTGAGGCAACGGTGCTAACCACTGCACCACCGTGCCACCCCTCATCCATCCATCCATCATCATCTTCCGCTTATTCCTACACATTAAGGGTCGCGGGGGGGCTGGAGCCAACATACAGAGACAGACAACCATTCACACTCACAGTCACACCTAGGGTCAATTTAGAGTATCAATCACCCTAGTCCCCAATTGCATGTTTTTGGACTGTGGGAGGAAGCCGGAGTACCAGAGAGAACCCATGCAGACACGGGGAGAACATGGAGACTCCACACAGAAAGATCCCGTGCCCGAGCCGGGACTCGAACCTGGAAACCTCTTGCTGTGAGGCCACAGTGCTGACCACTGCACCACCGTGCAGCCCGCCACCCCTCATATATTCAGTATATATATAAATATATATACCCACCCCTCATATATTCAGTATATATATAAATATATATACCCACCCCTCATATATTCAGTATATATATAAATATATATACCCACCCCTCATATATATATATCTATATCTATATATATATATATATCATATAGAGATAGATAGATAGATAGATAGATATACACAAGCACTTACAGCCTTGGCCATAATTTCTGGGGTGGAGGTTGTGTTGTTGTCCCCTGATGTTGTTGTAGATCAAGGCTTCTTTGTAGCAACACAATTACAGCTGCTTGCTGAAACTTGATTGTTCAAATCCTCATTTGAAATACCTCTAAGTTGACTGAGATATTTCAAGTTGAGCTCAATGTATTCTCTTCATGAAAAGAGGAATACTGCCACTGTTGTTGTTCTACTACCGCCTTTATTCTGTGATTGTCTGACCAAAATATGACCAACAATTTGCCATATATATATATATATATATTTTTTTTTTTATATATGAGGGGTGGCACGGTGGTGCCTCACAGCAAGAAGGTTCCGGGTTTATATAACATTGTTAGTCGTCGCCAGTTCGCGCACTGATGTGAACCTTGTGTTGCCATGCCTCAGAGAGCTGCTAGTACGGCTGTGAAGAGTTGCTATTTAATCATTAGCAACTACATTTCAATGATGAATCAGAAAACGTGTCCTTGACTCCGTTTCTGATTATCTGGTTGGCACCTTGCACAACAACCTCCAGCATCATTGTACTAGTGTGTGTTAATGTGTGACTGAAACAACACTGTAAAGTGCCTGGGTACCGCTAAGGTAGAGATGGTGCTATATAAATAAAGCCCATTTACTATTTTGTAACTGCCATTTGGCCTATAAAGTAAAGGCATATAAATACTTGCTGACCAAGGGGCAACACTTAAATTTAATAAGCAAAGTGAGCAGCACTGTCACTTCAATTTAAAGTTGTTTTTGTTTAGACAAATACTGCAGTCAAAGTTGATGCAGTCAATGTCCATGTATTTATGGTTGTGAATGTAATTTTCTCTTGTGAAATTGTGAAAATACTCAATGTTGTTATCACTTGTTGGGATTAATCACGTAAATCTGGTGTAAACAGATTATACTTTTACTACTGTAGTGAGGTTCCTCTGAACAGTGATGCCACTATTATAATTTCAAAAAAAGTTAACAAAATATAGCAACTCAATCTTTGAGCTGAATGAACTGAAAAAATGTTCAATTTATTCACACAAGCACCTACAGCCTTGGCCATAATTTCTGGGGTGGAGGTTGTGTTGTTGTCCCCTGATGTCTTTGTAGATCAAGGCTTCTTTGTAGCAACACAATTACAGCTGCTTGCTGAAACTTGATTGTTCGAATCCTCACTTGAAATACCTCACTGTTGTTGTTCTACCGTTCATATAACCTTTTAAGTGAAAAAGGTGTTTAAACCTTTATTCTGTGATTGTTCGACCAAAATATGGCCAACAAAGTGCCAACCTAACGTTAAGATGTTGGAGAGTGATGGGACATGCTTGCCCTCTTAGACCCTTCCCCTTTAGAACTACTATAGAGACATTTGAGCCAGTGGGAAATAACTCAATGTTATTTGTCCATGGAAAGCTATTCTAGACCCAATTGCAACCAGACAGTGACTTGTGAGACCCAGCTTGCAAGGAAGGTAGCCTGCATGCTAGCTGGACCAGCGCTGCTGTTGAAAACAAGCCTACATTGGAAAATCGGCTCAAAATTCACCACTAGCTTGTTAAAGATATGTGGTACTTTGTCTTTTGGAGAAAACAAAATGTAATTGAGCTTGCATTTTTTTGCTTGTGGTAGTTGAATAAAAATATTCAAAAGCCAAATGTAAGTTGACTCTTTAAAGTGATACAGTAGTAGGCCCTAAACACAATGCTTCACTTAAGCTGACATTTTAATTTCATTCAAAATTTGCAGTACTGCAACTGTGTAGGTTTCTTAATTTTTTTAGCTGACAGTGGCAAAAACAAAAACAAACAACTTTATAGCAACACATGTCATCAAAATCTTTTGTATTGACATCAGTAGCAGAAATCCTGGACAATATTCATTCATCCAGGCCTCCTCGGCTGTGACCTAAAATGCTTCACATGGGCAAAGTTTTCTCCAGGCCTGCAAAGACAATCAAGCCTAATTGTGCTTCCAGACATAAGTGAGAATGAAGCCAGGTGAGGGATGTTGAAGCGCACTAATTCACTTTTTTTAGGAAGTGTATTTGAATAACACAAAGTTTACTGACTATTTAAATTTCTGTGCATTCACCAGAAGTCACACCTACATCTCAGACCACCAAGGTCACTAAACACATTTTTTGACACCTTCATTCCTGGATTAAAAGGGGGAAAGTTGCAAAGTACAGCCATCTTTTTTATCCCACGAGGGCAAAATAAGGAACTAACAATGTGAAATGATCTGAAATTATTTAACTTCGGCCTAACTATTAACCTGCTAGCTCTCCTGCTAATAATAGCCATCCAGACCTCAAGAAAAATATGCTTTCGTCAGTTAGGATTGATGTGTTGGTATGTTTTGGGTGGCACTTTGCCTTCACCCTGAGGGACCGTGGCCAAACCACCTATCAAAACAAAGAAAAGCAAAATTCTGATTAAAACGCACACAGAGAGAGGGAGCGAATGACTTCATTCTCTGCTCAGGATGCCGTAACTCCACTAAATCTTTGCATGGACAGTTGTTGTTTGGTGCTATATTAATGTTATAAATCTCATACGGACCCTTTAAGTTTTGACAGCAGCAACACAGGATATTGAATTGTTCAGGCAGTAAGAAGACTTAGCACAGAGTGAATCAGTCAAATCTATGTCACAGTTGAAAATAATGCATGTGTTTTTTATTGTGCTCAGATTGTCTTCACTGTTATGACTGGCACCTTATTTCTCCAGCAATGCAGCACTTCATTAGACTGGAGCAATGGCTGTAGACCTTTGTGATCTTGGACCATAAACTGGCGACCTCCATGTGACAGCTTTGTTTGCTGACCACAAGGCTATAGACTCAATTTCAATCCTTGGAATAGCAGCAATATCATTAAAAGAGTCTTTGTCAAGGCAGACTATCCATTTTTGGGTTTTCATTTTCAAATACTGGAGTAAGTGTGTAGATACATGGAATGCTAACTTTAGAAGCCCACGATACAGATGAAAATGCTGTCATGGCTGGCATGGATGAACATTATTGGCCATGCCATACACCCTCTATAAGCTTTTAATCCTAGGAAACAAATATGCATTTGTGTACCCTCTCTGGATGAATGGATTATAGATTATCACTGCCAAGCAGCATATGATGCCAATGGAGATTATGACTGCTGTACGTTGAATAAAGCAGATACCACTGTTTGGGAAAATTTGGCAACAGGAATAACTTCCAAGTAATGTGGTCATACTGCAGTATTTGACACCCATGCATTAGGGATTTTTGTTGTAAGGATTCTTTTTCAATCCAGGTTATATTTTACAGTTTTGATTTGCCCTTGCTCCCTGTTTCTGTTTTCTATTCCTATTATTCCAGTCAACTCAACTGTGAACTGGCTCAAAATGTATTTCCATATTTCCCCATAATTGCAGCATTGTTGAAATAAGACTTTCATCGTTCTCATGGAAACCCCTGAGTACACATCAACCCGGTAATGTCAGAGTGGTGAAAATATCACAGTACACTCCCATTCCCAAAATCCAGCTGGGAAGTATTAAATTTTGAATCTGACCACGTGCATATTCACAGCCACAAGCTCTTTTAAGAAATGACATACAGACTGTTGGCCCATTTTGGTTGGAGCCTTTGATGCTTTGTCTTGCTTCACTGATGCCACACTGAACGTATGTTGAATTTACTGTGCAGTGTACCGTATTGTTAATACCAGCACTTGCCTTTTATCTGTTTACTGTGCCTCTCTCTTATCAAGTCTTTAATTACTTAATTATTCTTCATTGGGCTCAATTAAAACACAATAGAGTGCTGCTTCAAAAGTCAACTATTTCTGCTCCTGCACAGCAGTTTACAAAGCATGGGGGAGATAGAATATAACAGCTGGCCTTCTATTATGTGCTCGGAATAAATGTGATTCTATTATTCTTTGGATGAAAGTCTGGCCTTTCTGATTATTATGTTAACAGCAAAATATAACATTGACTTTAATAAAATGTTCGTGCTCTCTAGTAGGAATAGATTCACATACATGCCATACAGTGCACCGTCCCCAAACAAAATTACTTTTTAGAAATAGAAATCGTTTTCTTTCTCTATTCATGCAAGTGATTTGTTGCGCAATGTCACCTTACTCAACAGTAGCACACCAGGTTTACATCATTTTCTTCCCCACACCTCCCCATGCCTCTATCTAAATCAGTCAATTTATTTCCAAATTGCATGTCGAGCGTAGGTGCAAGGGCTTATGCCGCTATATTAAATCAATGTACTCCTAAAGTATACATTTTGAAAAGGTTTAATTTTTTTCCCCTCTTTTTCTTGATATCGAGTGTCATGAAGGACACACTATCACAAATGTGAACACCCTATATTCATAGGAAAAGAAAAGAACTGTTGCAAAAAGTGAAAGAAGTGGATTAATGGAAAGGGAACATTCTTAACAATATCCAGACTTTGACAGTCTTTTTTGTTGGACTTCGTTACCAGCTTGCACACACCAGTGTATTAGCATCAGCAGGACAGACAATATCACCAAGGGATGTCATTTGAATTTGTGTTGCTTTTATAGACAATCATGAATGAACACATGCATACATGTGTTCCACGTATGTCTTGCTGTGGCGAGCTCATGAATGCACAAATACATCCAGAATTCTGCACACACATGTTTTTGATCACGTATCACGTATCTAATTCCTTTTAGCATTCTACTAGCTTGAATATGGATAAATTATGTAGTTGTTCAAAATGTTTTCAATGTCTCAAAATTCTGCTGAGAACGCAAGTGATTGAGTGACACTCAAACTCATTTATCCACCATTTTATAGCCAGAGTAATGACAGATTTGGCTTCGTGTCATCTGGTTTTTGGACAAGTGTTCCACATCAAAGCTTTGAGATACAATAGAGTTTTTTTGCACTCATATTGTATCTTACTCTGTTGGCTTTTTACAAATGCATGAGATAATTCGAAATTCTTAAATTATGGATATTGTTACATATTTGCTACACGCACACAAACTTTTGGAATATTTACACTGATTTCCTGGAGACTTACCTGAGCCACTACTGGCCTAACCTTAACTCTAAGTGCCTTAACCCAACCCACTTTTATATTTTTTGTCCCCAGCTGCACGTACTGGCCCCAGTTAGCTGGTCTCCTGTCTAGTTTGTATCCCTGAAAGTGGCTTAAGTCATACTCTGATTTTTGGCATTATTTTTTTTCCAACTGTAACTTCTGGAATATTTATAATTTCACTTCAGTGCTGGGCTATAATTTCACAGAGGGAAGTCACTGTCAGCCATTCTGTTTCGTTTAATCTCCTTTTCCTGTGCTTCCTGCTTCCAGTTTAAGTGCATCTATGTATGTATTTATTATGTTGCTGTGCACTTCAGCCTCTATTCTCAGTCAAAAAAGGTTTCAAGATTTCCATTAACCTTAGCAGTCGGATTTCGATTTATTTTGCTTTCCTTTTTTTTCCTTTTTAAACTAAATTCATATTGCGCGTGTGTGTGCTCCATTTTAAGGATTAAATAGCAGCATGTCTCCCCTGTGTGTTTGTGGCACCTTGAATGCCCTTAACCAGCACTAATAGGAGATAATGATTGGTGCTCAACAAAAAGAGAGATCCATTTTGAATTATTAACAAGTTAACTTTGTAGTGGAGGCACTTTATCCCAGAGGACAAACAGCCCAAATGTTTGCAAAATATAATTAAGCTGAGGCATCTTTAAATGTCATTGCTGCCTGTGCCATGTTTCAAATTGTTCTGCATCAACAGAATTTAACGAGATGGCTAAGGAATCCATTTCCTGCAAGCATGTGATAAGCCACACATACAGTGGAGCACTTTCATTGATTGCCAAAATAAAGCATTTTGTATGCAAATGGGGGAATGGAGTGGCTAAGCTGATTCAGCCTCATGGACACCAAATAATGGTCTTTACAATTAATACTTTTACATGCTATCCATTGAAAATTTCATCTTTCATTTAATGGCTCTAAAACATTTACACATGCCCAGAAATGAGGGGGAAAAAATGCACTGTGTTCCAATGGATTAATATGAAAGCCAACAAACAAATAAAGCCATGCATCCCTCCCTCCCCCAGAGTATTGGTCCCTTTCCTGTCGTCTCATGCTCCTGCACATTTTGGATTAACAGATAATCTTTGAACATGAAGGAAGGTCTGCTAACCCCGAGGGGGTGGGATGTAGTGAGTGAAAAAGAGCACAGGATTGGAGGCAGTGTTGCATTGTTTGAATGTAATGTGCTTGTCTTGTTCTTGTAAACATGCAGCTCTATTTGTCGTGGCGATACAGCCTTAAATACCCCGCCTTCACTCCTGCAGGTTCGTGTTACAGGAGACCCACAGGTCTGGATAGATAAGGGACACCCGGTTGGGGATGGGCTATACAGTATAGCTACAATATGGCTCTTGAAAATACCCAGGTTCATTAAGCTCTAACACAGCTGCGACTGTATTGCATCTTTTTTTTTTTTTAATCAGCCAACAGCCATGGAAATCAAATGTAGGCTTCAATCATTTTTCCCACATTTCCCTTTTAATGGCATTTTTCCCTTTGGCTAGCCATCCGCTGATGTTGATGCCCTCATCAGTACAAAATTACTACGTTATCATCGCGTCTTCATTCTGTCGGCAGGAGCTTCACAAGATGGGTTATAATGCTTTGAAGAGTGAGCAAAACATAGGCGACATTACAGAAATAACAGTTGTTGCTAACAGAGGGAAATTCTGGCAAACTAATGGAACAGAACACTATTCACAGGGTTGACTTGTCTGTTCTCATCTGTTTACTAGTAGAACTGAGCCCAGAATCAGGAGCAAAGTACATTTAGACAGATTTTTCTCTGGCTTGCAAAAAGATAGTTCACCAATTTGTGTCCTGCCGGGTTCTTTGTCCACTGCAGTATGTTTTAGTTCCTTATCCTTGCCTTTTTGGGCAGGCACCACTTGTTATTTTTCTAGTTGCTCCATTCAGATTCTGTCACATTGATGTTATTTACACTTTTACACAGCTAAAGAATAAACTCACATTTGTAACCACCAAAGTACTTCTTTACGTTGACGTTGTTAAATTCTGCTGAGTATATTGTGTCATTTTCACACACTGACATGGTGGAAGGTGACAGCATTAGCTTGGGGTCAGAGGCGAATTTTCTCTTTTTTTCCATGTCATCAACAAAAGTGAAAAAAACATTGTTTATGGGGCATGTTCCACACCAGGCTGTCATAGGACTGAATGGACCTCCGGTTGAGAGGCATATACACACGAAGCTATGAAGAAATGAGGCATGAGTTTTGTGATAATATTCTCGTGCTTAGCATAGATTGCTACCCCTACATACTTAAGCACTTTTTTATGCACCACCCCTCCCCATGTGTCGCTCTCTAAATATGAACCCTGTATCCTTTTAGAGGTAAGAAGAGCAGCAAAAAATCTGTTGACAGCAGTGTTTGAAGTAAATGAGAAAGCTGAGCTCTTCTAGAGCTTCTGAAAGGCGTCAAGAGTGCAAGATGGGTAAGACGGACGACGATGATGGGGCTGACCTTCTGATCAGGTGAGCGTGAGGAGGCCTGAGGACAGAATCCCCTCTCTGCTGCTCAGGCTGGAATTTTGTGCTTGAGAAGTGTTTAACTTTGTCAAATCCCAATTGCACTCAGTGGGGAGTGTCCTCTTTCCCACTGCCCACCGGTTTAGTGACTGCCCTGATGCCTAGGCCGGGGGAGGGGGTTGGGCATTTGGAGATTGGGAGGGGGATCAATAGGATGGCAGCTTTCCTGTTAGACAGAGGTGAAGTTAAGCTAGAGAGAGAGAGAGCGAGAGAGAGAGAGCAAGAGTGAGCGGGGTGAGATAGTGAGAGCTGTAGATATCTGAGTAGGAATTATCCATGACACCTGGGCTCTCCAGCTACAACCTTTAAGCACATGATTTAGGATCGCCTCTATTTGTGGGATAGCTGTCGCACATTCAGCACATTCAATCTGAGCATTTTTGCTCTGGTAGCTCTTCTTGCTCAAAGTCCCTGTCAGTTATTTGTTTAGAAATGCTGTTATTGTTAAATCCTTATGCCTATATTGTTTTAGTCAGGCAAATTCACTTCTATTTGTCCCATCTCAAGTTTCACTAAGTTGTCAAAGATGGTGGAAAATGTCCATTAAGTCATTCAGTCCTGCTGGGTATTTTTCTGCACCAATGAATTGAGACGATTTGTTTAATTTCTATTATACTATCTTCGTGGTGAGAGAGTAGTGTCAATACAGTAAAGTAACGCTGAGATCGAATGCAACTGCCTTTCTTGCTGTAAAATCCACTTTCTTTACTTTAAACAGAGACAAAAACATTATTTTCCTCTTTTTCCTCTATGAGTAACCCTGAACACATTGGCTTTCCAAAGGTTGACGTGTATTTATTATAGATATTAAGCTGGATACAAGAGATGTTGCACATTATTGGGAAATGACGATGTCACGCTTCTAAGGCACATTAATCCACAGTGTTACAGAAATGCTGATAAAAAAATAAATCGACTGAATATTTGGAAGAAGTGGCATCAATTTCCCTGTTGACTGTCAGTGAATGAAGATTTCTCAACAGATTGCATTATTTACTCTGTTCAGAAAATCACAGAGCTGTAAAATCCTTGTTGGCATATTTGTGGTGTTCTCGATGTCTGTGAGAGATTCCAACAAAGGCTTAGTCACAATTTAGCTCTCATCATACCTTCATTAATTAAACTTGGCTTTACCATACACTTTGACACCGTCATTACCTTCCAGATTACATATGCATGAAGGATTCTGTCTCGGTGATGAGGAGCTGATGCTGTATGATGGTGAAAATAGCTTGAAGTCACCCGAATCTATGAAAGCTGTACAGCGTGAACACGGCGAGCTGAGGCAGGCTCGCAGAAGTTTACACATCTTCTGTGACACCTGACATGCAGCAGATACCGTTTGCTTATATGATGGTCTAGATTTAGAAAATTATCTTAATGAAGCAGGGAGATTGGCTGCCAATAACGTAGACTTACAAAGGGAATGATGAAGGTTTCTGTCAAGGAGGGAATGCTTTGATGCACTCATTAAATGGAACATAAGAGCAATCATGAAGACAGAATACACCCATCAGCCACATGATTAAAAATGCTGACAGGTTTAATATAAAGTATAATACAAAAGCCCTGCATTAAATCCTCCCATCATGAGGATTATAATGTTCAATTTTTAATGAATCTGTTTTAATAGAGGTGTTGATTTATTTTAATGGTCATTATGGAGGCTGTAATTTGTGGTGCTGGTGAACTGTACTCTCAAACAGATTCAATAAAACCCTTAATATTATAATCATTACGAAGGAAGGATTTATTGCAGGGCTATTGTATTATACTTTATATGGAACCTGTCAGTGTTTTAAACACTATGGAGGATTGGTGTATAATTACACATAGGTGACTGCATTCAAAATATTAAAAGCACCTTTTAATATTTTGGAGGCCAGTTCAACACCATTGCAGACCAAAATCCTCAATAATCAACATGCAGAAAATCTGGCAATTGGATGGATCCGACTTGTTTTTAGAGCATCCCGTCAGATTGAAGGCTACAGGGTCCTATTCGTGTCAATAGAGTAACCACACTGTGAGACAGATTTCCAAGCCCCTGCAACGGCATTGGTCCGTGAAATCAAGACAGTCTGATATCACTTTGAATGAGACGCATAATAAAGGGATATAAAAGTGAAAAGTTGGAGTGTAAAAGGTTACCAACAAAAAGAAAAAAGAAACATCTAAAGGCAGATACTTAAAAAAGAAAATGATAGATTGTGCATTTATTGTTAAAATATTAGTCATCGTTAAACTTTGCTGATGCTGTCCGAATCCACCAGGATCAAACGAAGAGGAGGATTAAAAATGAGTTGAATTATGTTTTTGGTTCCTCCCTGACCCAAACTGAACATTATTATCTTTATAAAGCAGAATTTTTTGACAGTGTTGTTCAATTGGGTCATACTGTATTAAACAACTGCATTTAATTAGATGAGTTTATACATCTACATTTATCAGTCTTTGCTCGACCTCCCATGAAGATGCAGCGAGGTCTGTGGTCATGTTTTCATTTAATTATCCAACAAGGAGTGAGAGAATTTTGGAAATGTTGCAACAACAAAAAGGGAATGTGAATTAGTTGCATTTCTATCAACTGGTTAGGAGGTAAACTAGGCTTTGCAATAATGTTAGAGGACAAGAAGGACGTTCATCTGGGCCTTCCGCTAGCAGGAAGTGAGAGGAACAAAACAACGTGTGTGCTCCTACTACCAGCCATGTTTGAGTGTGTTCTTATTGTGTTTAGGAAGATACAGGAACACAGCAGCAGCCTGAAAAGCTGGTCACTCATGGAGTTAAAAATTTGCTTCATGAGAGCTTATTGGAGCAAAGAGGTTACCACCTCTCGTTTTTACTTTTTTTAAGATATGCAAAAACAAAACAAAAAAAACAGTCACATCCATGAAGCAATGAAGGTTTTTGCGAAACTGTGTTTCCCTCTAGTTTTGCTGTTTCCATCAACCCTTTCTAATGCAATGCTTCAAAAATGCACATCCAACTACTTGTGTTAAGATAATAACCAACAGAATGACCGTATAGCTCTTCAGGACACGGAGAGATTCTAATTAACATCAGCCCTAAGTATATTGAATTAGTGTTCTCCAAAGACACCCCCTCCCTTCCCCACCATTTATTCATTAAAAAAATAGTATAGAAGCCACATTTGGCTGGTAGGTTTTCCAAGGGGAGACAAACAGAGCACAGATGCAAGAAGGCGTTGCTCGGACGTCTCTCCATCCCATGTACTTGTTGAATTAAACATCTGTCTCACAGCACAAGGTAATGGCACAAGAGGTTTGTTTGCAGAGATGAAACTCCCTCTTTTCCATGATGCCCAAGAGTGTTTAGCCTTGATGCATTTTACACCAGCCCAAAAAACCTGCTTTGACAAGTTATCTGTGACCTGTGGTGAGAGCAGGAATAGCTGCGGTGAAAATCAATCTTCGCCTGTCCTCTCGCCTTGAATACCAGCAGAGCAAACAAACAGGCCTAAACAATACGATATATACCACATATCAATTACACTAAATGCCTCAGTATCTATACTTCACTGTCCCAGGCACACACCGGCTACAAGGCACACACGCTGCTGTAAGACGATAATGGCGCTGCATTGTTCCTCACCATCTGGAGGACTGATAAGGCCTGCCTGTGCATAGTTGATAATGAGAACAGGCAGAGGAGAAACTGAGTGTTAAACATTTCCTTGGCCCATGAAAAAGGTTCCATTAAGTCCACTGACCCCAATTGAATATTAATGAGCTAATTAACGGATTTATTGTTATGCGCAATTCCTGGAGGGGCAATTTTTTTCAAGTGCTATTATTTTTTCTAATTATTTTCTGTACTTTTTATAATTGAATCTTTGTAGCTGCCAGCATTCTGTTTGTGCCTTGGCAACAAGAAAAAAAAGCAGTTGGCATCTGTTTTTTCTTCTTTTAGCTTGCTCTAACTACAGCAAAAACAAAACAATGTTATTTTGGATACTAGCGTGTTTGTCATCAGGACTCCTGCCTGTGCCTCCCTCCATCAACGCAGCCCAAGACGCAATATACTACTCCTAAAATGCACCATCTTGCTTATCAGTTGAAAATATATAATGATGTTAGGTGTTAGATTACAAAAGTGCAATTACCTTGGTTACTGCAGGCTGCATTGCATGGAGGGCTTGACAAAGGTTTAAATGGGCAGTGACAGCTGGGGTTGATAGATAGCATAATCAGCTGATGTGGAGGATGCACTGAGGCAGTCCTCAGTGGACAGCTGGCGAGTACTGCCAGCTACTGGTAACCTTGGGAGGAAATGACTACTGATACTTTGTTTAATGGATATATAAGATGTACCGCTGCTTGCACTCTAATGTGCCATTGTACCTACAATTGTACCTTAATGTAACATCCAAAGCCATGTAGTCATTTTTTCCAAGGTCAGTTAAACTTTCTTATAATCCTCATTGCTTCCTTACCGCTAAAAAAAAAACCCACTCAAGCCCAAATGAAAGACAGTGAGGAGGTTATGGCAGGTAGACTAACTCTCAACCAGTTGCAGGAATTTACTTAAATCTTACAGTATCCATGCAGTAACCAGGCAACCTGCTGAGACTAACAAGCAACCGTGCCTGTCCAAGAAATAGTCCATGGCATAGTTCTTGTAAAAAGCAAAACAAAAACGTTTTGTATTCTTGACACAAACAAATTAAACAGATGAATAGCGGCCTCGAGAAGTTGGTGGGAAGTCCTACCTTTGGACAGTGCTAAGCTAGCAGTTTCCCCCAGATTCAAGTATTTAAATGTTACGTTATCACAACTGAGCTGCGCACACAATAGGTGACATGTTTACACCCCTGCAGTCGTAGCCGTGACTGATAGCTAGCATAGGCTAATGTTTCTGACTGCTCATTCTGGTCTCTGGTACATTATCCTGGGAGGAGACGTCATAGGTTTGCTGCTTGGTTCCAGGCTGATTATTTAGTCTTCAGCATTGTATCACTGGAATTTAGCCGTTTTGATCATGTCATGTCCGCAGTATCATGCTGTAGCCTGCCTCGTCCAGCTGCGTCAGGGCCAAGACGGTGTTACGGAGTGACCAGTTTAGTCAAAGGAACTGGACTTTGGGAGACATGTGTGAATAGACCCTTAAATGAACTGGAGAAAGATGTGGGATGTCAAACTGTCTGTTTACCACACAGTGCTATGAGTCATATCTCTCTTGTTAATTATAAATAATTGGAGTTGACTAATTTGAAGAGTTTGTTTTCATCCAGCATTTCTACACTTGTGCACAGACTTACCATCAGTTTGAAATGGCAACTGTACAGGAAATTAGAGCCATTATAGCTGAAATAGTACCTCTCTTTGAAAGCACAGTACAAGCAGCAGCAGGGTCCATTCTGATAACCTTTTCGATAACACTAATGTAATTATTATTACATTTTGCTGTCTGCATGTTTTCCTAATTTTGTTTATGCCTGAAATTCAATTCCAGCTTAATAAAACCATCAGTTTCTTTTTGGTTACTTCACCAATACAACTAAGAGTAATGAACTCATTTTACTGTTGTATGGAAATGTTCTCTCATTACAATAATTTTGCCCGATCCACTCGGCAGTCAATATTAAGAGTAAGGCCCTACAGTCATAGGCTCTGTTATTATGCTATACATCACAAAGTGCATTAGGCTAATAAAACCTGTCAACAATAAGGTTGGAAAGTTGTACCCATGGACCAGCAGGTTAATATATTTCCTTCCAAAGACTGACTAGAAGTGTCCAAGCTATATTGCGGCTACACAGAAACCAATTTTCTATTCGTTGGGGATTCTAGATTCAATACCCATCCCCCCATTCACACACATAACATATCATTAATCGACACAGATGTGTTTCCCATCAAATCAGCCTTTTCAGTCCGTCATCACTTCTGTGCTGTACAGAGAGTTGATCTATTTATGAAGTTGAGATCTACAGTACATTCAAATTGACTGGGCAAGCCTTATGTGGAAAACCAGCCTGTAACTGGAGAGTTTTTCATAAACATACAGAAATGGAGTGAAATTAAATCACTTCCAGACATAGCTATGTTTTGTCTTCATAACACTCAACCTCATCCACAGAAAACGCAGTTGGATGAAATGTTTGATTTTTTTTTTTAATCCTTCCCACACCAAACCTAATGCATGTTTTGGAATGCTTTTAACATGGTTAGGATCTTAGAATTCAATCCACCATGCATGTATCAAAACTGAGACGTAATTGAAATAACTGCCAGCGCAAAAAAGAAAGAGTAATTCATAATTTTAACAACACAGTTTTAGTGGCAAAAGGAACTTGTTATATTCAGAAGTGGAGAATACGCATCACATTTTCATTTAACCGACATCGCTTGATGGAAACAGTGATTACCACAGGACTCACATGGCTGCTAAATGAGTTTTACTTACACACGCACAAGGAACCGAAGTGGGTACAATGCTCAAACAATGCACGGTAATAGTTTAGCAAACTGCATGTCAATGTGAATGTGTGGCGCGGAGAGAGGATTCTTCAGAGTGCTTTAAGGCGTCAAATGCAGTGCTGAAATCGCTTGATGCCTCTTGAAGAGGGTAATCTTTTGTAACAATCAATTACAATACATTCCCCCCCCTCTGTCGAGGCACTAATAGCTCCTGTTTCTGCACACGGTGAGACACGTCTTGTAAATATACACTGTTTTCCTTTTAAATGTCTTATAATATGCATGGCGAACACAGAAACACACTATGATAGAGAGCCTGAGCATCAAAGCCAAAGAAGCATTTCAGTTGAGTTTCTCAGTCAAAGAAATGAGAATGGAGCAGTTTGTGGCTTTCCTCCCATTAGCCAGATTGAATTACTGTGTTTTACTTTTAAGGGCCATCTGTTCTGGTTTAAGTCATATTTCTAAATCTGTCATGTTGTGAGTGTGCATGTGTGTCGAGCATTTCTTTGATGGATGGGAACAGTTTCTTTTTGAAATAAAAGGATGTATAAAGGCTATTGTGACATCTGTGATTTGCATGGAAATGCTATTGCAGTTTGTGGACCGAGGTCCATCTTAAGTTACGTGGTATTCAAGGTAATGTGACCGACAACTGTAAGGTAATTAACAAATTATCCTCCCGAAGGTAATGACAGGACATTCAATCATTTTGCAAAATGTAACATCGGACTTCTGATCTAAATAGCTGACAGATAATTTAAAAAAAATTCTAGATTTGACATAGTGATTAAATAAAGACATTCATCTCTGTGACATGTGTTCTGCCCTCTTTTCTTTCAAACTCTGAAGGATACATAGATAAGTAGACAGCAAGAAGAGAGAGAAAGAGAAGGAGAGACCGAGAGAGACTGGCATGTGGTGAGACAGATAAAAGAGTGATGAGTGATGTGATTCCCTCAAAGGACGTAGTATAAGAGGCCTCATTGAATTGCAATATAAAAAGATTATTCAAATGCCAGACTGTATCAGAATGAACTGAAAGATCTGATGTCTTTTCATAGTTAAATTCTTAGTTTAGTTTTAGTTTGTTTAATTTATAATGATTGGATCTGAAGGCTTTTCAGCTTTTTTACTAGACAAAATGTCAGATTTGTATGTAGCACATGTGCATCCTGGCAGGAGCAAACAGAGTGATTGATGTAGTTTTTACTTTTTCCCTGCAGTTGTATGAAACCCCAGTAGTGAAATCTTTGTTTGTTTGTTTTTTAATTCATGAGCCCCAACTTAAGCAAGATAAGCCCATAAGTTCCAGGATGAGGAAACGAGGTATGTACTGTATGTTGTGGCCATTAACTATGAATTTAGGTTTAGAGTTAAGGGAATGACTTCCGGCGCCTGCTGGCGGTCATTCATTTAGACCTCTCCTGGACTGCAACCTTACACCCCTGGCAGGTTCAGTCAAACCGGACAGGTCAACGGTGAGGACACAGGCAAGGCAGACCCCGGTCCTCTATGTTGAAGGTTGGGTGTCTTTCCCACCTAAGAAAAAAGTGAGTTAGTGAAACTTTGACAAATGAAAACCTAATCACACACCAGGTTGAGAAAGGCGCCCCAGCAATAGGGACTATGATGCTTCTCAGCCAAACCCACCAGGGTGTCAGGAAGTCAACACACGTTCTGAAGCCAAGGAAATGCAGCCCTGTGGGGACATGGAACATCCGACCCATCTTCCAGGCTGGTGAGGCTGCCACAGTTGCCAAAGAAATGGTGCGCTACATTCTCTCAGCCATGGGCTTGGCAGAAACAAGATGGACATAGTTGGGGGAGGTCAAATTGACCAGTGGGCAGTCCATTATCTACTTGGATTGGACTCAGAAAACCTGCCTCAAACATCATCTGAAAAGCCCTAAACTAGAACCCCCAAATGAAAAGAAAACAAGACTGCCCCAGGAACAGCTAGAGGAGAGGGTTCCAGGCAGTTATGTCAGAGTGAGCTCAACTGGGGAGACCTGGAAAGCACCACAAATAACTGAGTGAGGAGGAGGACACATGTCAATAACCTATGCTTCCGAGAGGAGCAAAGGCTCTATGTTAGTAAATAAGGATGTATTTGGGCACCTACTACAAAGCCACTCGTGCCAAATTGGAAATGATTTACGCAAATCAGTTTTCTTTAACTCAGGAGGAACATACAAATATACTAAGAGTTCGCTTGTTGTCCAGACACGGATTCTCTATAATCAACAGACATCTTCAGCTATTGGACTTTGCCATCGTGAGTTTGCTGATGTCGAGGCGACTAAATGAACACTAACTAAATTAATCAATTTTTGTTAAGTTAAAGTAGCTCGGTAAAGATGCTTATCACATGCCAATATAGAGAGGCGCTTCCCTCTGTTTGGTTCATACAATCTTATTTCCATACACTTGTAACTTGTGGCCACATCTAAGGGCAGGTATACCTGTGAGTTACAAAGATGTGGGCACAACATCTGTATATTGTCACGATGTTCTTCTCGCAAGGAAAAAGAAACAAAAAGACCTGCCATGTTCAAAAAATATGTATAACCTTTAGACTATATACTTCAATATTAGTTCACTATACTAAGCTGAATTTTGCTAGCGTATGATACGAAAGATCTACTGTGGCATTTGACCCAAAAGTCAAATAGTGAACAGACATGAACAGCATCATCATTACGCTGGTTCAGTTTAAGGAGCTTTCTTTGATAGTCTTTTCAATCTAACTTTGCTGTTCCGAAGCTTGCCAAGCCTGCTGGCTGACCTGTTCTGGTATATGACAGAAAAAATGTCGGAAAATGAGACTTCTACGAGCTGTCAGGGGTGTACCGCCACCTGCTGCACTGGAGGTGCATGTTCTTTGGTGATTAAATCAATTCTTTCCCATTCATACTGGGAGAACTATAATAGTGAAATCATGCTTATAAACCCACTGACTATTTCACTTCTGGGGCTTTGTAATTTTTTTCCAAATGGACTGTAGTGATATAAGGGACCCAAGAACTTTCCGATTACTGGACCACGTGCTCTACATCTGCTGATGGATAATTTGTCTAATGCTGCTCTTTACATCAGATGCACTTCACTCTGTCTCAGGGATACATAAGAATACCAAGAAGGCTTTTAATTTAATCACTGCTTTCAGACACGCATTTCTGTCATGTCATGTTCTTCTCTCTTTCTGATCTTAAAAGCTGACATTGCGTTGCTCAATTTATGCCTGGAAGAGTCTAAAATTTCCACTGTGCGTCTGAAAAGTTACAGATCCATGGCTTTAAGGGACAAACCATTTCCCTGCCAGCAGAACGACTCCAGAACAACCTCTTGGAGCCCAGCAGGCCTTGCACTGTCACTGAGTCCCACAAATGAATTGAATGGTCCACAGATTACTCAATTATTTCTATATACCAGTCTTCCATGGCAGACTAAAGGCCTATTATTGGAGGGACTGAGACCACAGGAACTTATTACACGTGTGACCTTTTAAAGCTTTTCACCGAGATGGATCTCAGGTGAGAATTTACTGGAATCAATTTTTATCTCAAAGCTTGGTGCTTGCTTACCGGCCCAGTGTTGTGTGAAATATTCACGTAAAAAAAAAAAAAAAAAAAAGCAAGAGAAAGACACCCTCTTTTACTGGAAATGGGCAACATTTTAAAGTAGCCCAAATGCTTTTGTGTCCTTTCCTCCCAAATTAAAAGAGACTTTGAAATAAGGGGCTGGAGGAAGTGCTGCAGCATTGTGCTTAATCAAGGTAGAAATACAAAGACAAAGGTTCACATCAAAAGGTGCATCCCACTTTGTGAGCTATTTAATCAGTTAAAACACAGATGGCAGGCTGCCGCAATTAATTAATCATATATGAGGCATCCTGTACCTGCTAGCAGAAAGTATGTCAGTGCAACCGAGATCTCATTTGGATTCCATTGTAAGTATGCACCACCAGAATAATTGCTGCATATGAATGGAGCTGGCTAAGGGATCTTTGCTGGACATAATGTACTGAATTTGAACTACTGTTTCCCCAGTCTATATTTTACAACTGCTTCGTCTTAGACGAGTAAAGGTCAGTTATCATTAAAGAGCCAACTGTAACATCATACAAATGTCACTGAAAAGGTTTTACTTTCCTTTTTTCTCACAATTTCAGGACTTTGAAAACCATTTATGACCAAGAGTGTTAAATCCTGATTACCTGATATTGAGTCTTTGCGACCCTCGAACTACCTCTCATAATCATCAACAAAAACAGGTATACATCAATAATGCAAAGGATCCCAGCAGACATGTGAATGGGTGTTGTGCATTCAAAGATTAATTTCAATCGATTAAAGAGACAGAGCCGCAGTCTCAGATTGGGAAAAAAACAACAACAAAATCAAATGGGGTGCCATTTGTAAAGCATCCCACTGTAGAAAACAACAGTAGTATTTGGTCACATTTAGCTTAAAACAACATTTTAAAAAGTGATGTGAATTTTTGGAAGTCATTTTTTTCCACATTTACAACAACATTTGTAAACTTAGAAAAATCTTGTATTGATACATCTAAATATTAAATGTTAAATCTAAATGTTAAATATTAAATCTAAATATAAAATGTTACATCTAAATGTAAATGTCAAATGTTAAATCTAAATGTTAAATCTAAATGTTAAATCTTAAATCTAAATATTAAATGTTACATCTAAATCTAAATGTTAAATCTAAATGTCAAATGTTAAATCTAAATGTTAAATGTAAATGTCAAATGTTAAATCTAAATGTTAAATGTAAATGTCAAATGTTAAATCTAAATGTTAAATCTAAATCTAAATGTTAAATCTAAATGTTCTTAGATTAAACATTTAGATTAAGATTTAACACTTAACATTTAGATTTAACATTTAAATTTAGATTTAAGATTTAGATTTAACATTTGACATTTACATTTAACATTTAGATTTAGATGTAACACTTAATATTCAGATTTAATATTTAACATTTAGATTTAACATTTAACATTTAGATTTAGATGTAACACTTAATATTCAGATTTAATATTTAACATTTAGATTTAACATTTAAAATTTAGATTTATCAATGTAAGATTTTTTTTAAGTTTACAAATGTTGTTTTAAATATGGAAAAAAATGACTTCCAAAAATTCACATCACTTTTTAAAATGTTGTTTTAAGCTAAATGTGACCAAATACTACTGTTGTTTTTTGCAATGGGATGCTTTACAAATGGCACCCCATAAAATCATAGTTTTACCATAATTGTGCTTCACGTGCTTAAGAAACGGCACCAATCACATCACCTCCTTTGCATGGGAGAAGTGGGCTAAATGACGGACAAGTCAACAGCATAGGACGCCACAAGACACAAGAGTTATGAGTTGTCTTAAATCATGAGCCAGTGGCTACACGTATGCCAGCAGCAGTAAAATATATCTAAGTTTCAGGAAGAAGGATCAAAATTCTTTTGAAAAACTTTGAGCGATGATAGTTAGAAAGGTCATTCATAAGTTATTTTGTTCAGTGTCTGACGTATTTACTCTGAGATCGTGACAGTAGTTCTGATTTGGATCATAAGGGTGGCGTCAAAAGAAATTTGAAGTATTTTTTTGTAGCTCTTTCTTTAAAGTAGATAACGTGGATCGAACAACAAGCTCTTTCAAATGATAGAAAAGGAAGGTGAAATTGGAGGGCACCTGTAATTTAATGTTGATGGTAATTGTAATTTGAGGAAAATCATCAAACTTTGAAATAGCAATTATAATTGTAATTCCTTTAATAAGGAAAAATCTTTAGGTACATGCTTCACTTAGCTATTAATGAGTCGATCAAGCTGGTATTCCACTGTAATGAGAAGTTATTTTTTTCATATGGAAACAAAAAACACCCTTATGGTACAGACTCGCCTTCGCATTACCAAACAAACTTAAAGCTGCATTTACCAGTGTGCTGTGGGTTTTGTTCCATCAGACTTTCATGGACATTTGTCACAATAAATGACTGCAACAAGTCTCATACTGTGTATCCTCATATGGACTGAGGAGATCTCATCAAAATTTAGAGATTATCAAAAATAATATACATCCTCTGCAGATCATCAACACTCAACAAGGTGATATGATTGCTTTCTCTCTGTCCGCCAAGAAAAGAGAAAATTGCACATGTAATAAAATCCAATTTTGTATTTCATTTTGAGAACTACAATAAATACAAAACAAGCAGTAAATAAGCTTTTCAAAAAGCTGATTACCAAAGCAATTTATTGCCAAGTCCAGGACTGTGTTAAAGCAGAGCAATGCTAGAAGTGAAGGGGCCCACATTCCAAATCTTCTCTCCCTCAAGCTCTTTGCTCGCCATGTTATTAGCCGAGCAGCTCGGTGAGGAGCCAATCTGATCAACTTATTTTACTATATAATGCCAGCAGCTTCGGCTGAAAGCAGTTAAAAAAGGATTGTGATTGAGGTCATCCTTGCATCCATCATGGTGGTAAACATTACTAAGGTCTTTTTCTGTCAGTACATGGGCTGTTTTTTACACAACAGAGGGACAGAGCGCAGTAAGAAGTCAGAAGTATGACAGTTTCATGTCTAAATGTTTTTCAATTGTTTTGTGTGTTTACATGACCAGACACAGCTGTCTGTCGATGGGTCTCCATCAGGATATGGACATTAAGCAAGTGTTTTACGATATCATACACACACTGGCTATCATACAATGTTCTGACTGACAGTAATTAAGTATCTAGTTGGCAAAAATCCAGGTACATTGTCAAAAAGAAACCCTCAATTGCCTCTTTACTCTGCCTACAGAGGTCTTCGTTCAGAAATACTGATAAAACACAGAAGTAATGTGAAAATATTTCTGTTTTTGTCAGCGGCATTGTATTGTTCATATCTTAAATTAGCTCCAACTTTAGGTAGGCATTGAGGGATGAGCAAGAAGTAAAAAGTCTGCATAATATTTTTGAATATAAATTGAGGCAGTGATGGCACAGGAGAAAATGCTATGTGGGGATTATTCACAGTTATATAATGTTAGGAAGAAAACCAGGCGCTTCTCATTTTGGTCACTTATCCCTCATTGTAAAGGTCTGTATATTTCATTGCTGGTGCAGCAGCTTAGGGGATACATTTCAAAGCAGCAAATAAAAATTGGCTAAACTTCCAAAATTAGCACTTCAAAGTCAAACATGATTTGCAGCGAGGGAAGGGGTGGAAGCAGTGTGACTGTGAAAGTGTGTTTGTAAAAGCTAACTGTGTGTGTGTGTGCGCGTGTGTGTGCATGCGTGCACGCGCATGTGTGTGTGTGTGTGTGTGTGTGTGTGTGGTGGAGCTGATGTACAGAGTTCAGCATTAGGCCTTAGAACCAATTTCTAGGCAAATTGGTTTCATTTAAGAATGAGATCACAGAGTAAGCAAACCTCTTTCAGGGCAAGTTCATGCATCTGTAGCCATTTATTTCAGTTTTAAATGCATTGCTTGGCACTGGCTGTTTGTATGTAGAATATGCATAATCTTAGCTACGGGCAACATCCTATATTAATGTGTTCACTTTTACCTGTTACTACCAAGAAGTTAAATAGTTTCTTCCATTTATATTGTTCCGTCATTAAAAGCTTCATCAGTGATTTAGCATGTTGTTTTCTGTAATCCTTCCAGCACTGTTGTGGAATCAGTACTAATCAAAGCCACATGCAACTAATTGCCCTCTCCAGTTCCTTGCACATTGCACAAGCAGGCCCATTAGGCTTCAATGGAACATCTGTTGGAGTTTGGGAGTAGGTGTGAAAATGTGTTTAATTTCAAGGGAAATAATAGTCACATGACCACTTTTAAGAAAACTGTCTATATACTCAATTGTTCAAGGACACAATCTACCACCAAATGCCTGTTTTCTCTGCTATAGAGAATATATGTTATCACTTCAAATAAGTCTACGTATATATATATATATATATATATATATATATATATATATATACATATATATATATAAGCATATTGAAAAATAATTCACTCCAACTTTCACTAACATGAAAACTAGTAAGAAGCTTTAAATGCTGACAGTTATGTACCAGAATAACCCCCTTTTAAAAAGCAGATTTATCCTGTTTCCATTGCAAGTTGATAAGAAGTTGCCTATCTGTTTTTTTTCTTCACATTGGACATCTCAGACGCAGTCGCCTCACCAGAAAGACGTGACTAATCGTTGTATGTGGATGGGAGATGTTAAGCTGGCCACATTTTACTGTGATGGTCCCTGTTTTGTTTCCATCAGTGCCAATCGGAGCTTGTGCTGCTAAATACCTTTGTCTATTTGACAGCCATTTGATGTGGGAGTGACTGAGAGCCAGACAGAAGCCAGCTGTTAGCAGGTGTGAGTGGGGTTTTTTAGCTGGTGGGAAAGGGCCTTTAATGTGTTAATTGACAGCTGTGAGAGAAATAAGGTGCAGATCTTTGGTCAATCCTTAATAATGGTCCTAGATTTCTTTGTACAACACATCCACTTCCAACAAGTGATCTGGAGACTTTTCAACCAAAAACAGCCTTGGTGAAACTATCTCACAGTGTCATTGTCACAGTGTGACTGCTACTGCCCCACACTCCTACAAACCAACCAGGTCTTGACCAAGTTCTTGTTAGAGACACCTTGCACAGTGTGACATGCAATAAACTATATATAAAACTTTGTGACTGCTGCTGTGGGACAGTCGAAAGGCACATTTATGCAGCCCAGGATTCAAGGGATTCTGCTCATATTGGACAATTCTGTAGAAAGTGGAGTGTCCCTTTTATTGAGAAGTATAATGTAAAGAGTAGAGTTGGGGGATCTCAGTTTGTTACAGAGTTTGTGTTCCCATATGACCTACAATTAATATATCCTTTTTTGTTTGTACCATAATGTTAAATAAGAGTTCTATGTGCTTAATCTTAACTTTACCCTGAGTATAGTTCTGTCAGAGGCACTGACTAAAGTCCATTCTTAGCCATAACCCGTCCTCAAGGACAGGGCAAAGTTATATGTATTAACTCTCAGAAAATACATGAAAAGTCAGGGTGGCAATGTTGAAAGTAAATGGCAGCACCACAGACACAATGCCAGTGTAAAATCAATAAGGAACCTTATTCATAGTTGGCATACCAATTCTCTAGTTTGTGGTTATGGGTAACGGGAAAAGTCAGCATCAAGTTGGGGTGGTGGTTGATCCCAGCAAAGATCAGACATGACAGCAGGACATGTTAAGACTGCCATTCATGCTGAATTTCACAACATGAACCTAAGCCACAATGTTTTAATAATCTTAACCAAGTGGTTTTGGGCCTAGACAGAAAGGACCTGGGATGGACTTTCTTTGCTATGAAGCGATAATGCTAATGCAAAAATGCCACCCAGGTCAGGGAAAGCTATAGTGAAGCACGAGTTAGAGGAACAGGGCAGCTTTTCCCTCTCTCTCTGGGTGCACTGTGGAGCCCAGAAGACCACAGGATGGCCGACTGCTAGTTAGCTTAGCTCCGATGAATGGAAGCGTACGGGAGCTGTTCCAAACGGTCTCAAAAGTAAAATACACATTTCTATGACACATTCTTTGCCTGTATTAATAGACGTAGGGTTGTGCTGTGGAGAAAAATTGAAACTAACAAGATGCTACTGTACCCCAATGGTCATTGCAGCTAAGCTAACTAGCTGTCAGCACTCTGGTGGATTCCTGGGGCTCTGTAATACAGGTATACAGGTTGGAGAGAGGAATATCACTCTACTTAAAAATGATACAGAATAAAATGTATTTCCAAAATTGTTGGCATGTTCATTTAAACAGGCAGATTTCATTTGGCTAAGGTGAGTCACTGTTTTGCTAGTCTACTTTTTTTCCCATAACCATGGCATTTGTTTTTGGTTTTGCACATTGCAGAGTTGTCCAATATCAACATCCCACCAATGATAAATTGACTCATGGCAGTCAAAGTAACCAGCTATAAACAAACGACCCAGTGGGATAACATGAAACCTCTTTGTGTTGCTTCAATTATCGTCAAGCTTTTTAAACTTATTGAATTCGGCCGTTTGACTCGGAAAGACGGGTAATTGCCAAACTACTAACTCTTTTTCCAACCAAGGAAGTAATCTAATGAAAATGAGTCCAGAACTGTTAACACTGATAATGATTACAATTTCCCAACACTACAAATTTACAACTGGGTTGCAGGAGGTTACTTTGAGCATCACCTGCAGTAATTAAAATGCATAGTCAATAATTAGTTCCTTCTCCCAAATACATAAAAGTAAAGCCAGTATAATTAGAACTCCTGCATTGTTGATGGACCCAATGTCTCACTACTTTCACTAACAATATTGGCATCCTCTCCACTTATCTGCCCTCCTTGTGTTTTTTATTCTTCGTGCACCCTTTATGACCAGGCTCTGCTGACATCTGTCCCCATGTCACTATGAATGTCTGTCAGGAGAGATTATACATCACATGAATCGAGGCAGATAATGAGCAAGAGGGAAGGGCACTTTTTAACACCCCCTTGTGTGCAACATATGACACAAGCCAAGCTAATTAAGCAGATGCCATAATGCAGTAATCAGGAACACAGAGGAGGTTGGAGAATTCACAAACTTGAGTCGTAAAGGCACAACATTTGGTGCTTAAGAACTTCTCCACCAAAATAAGCAGATGGGAATGCCAAGCTGCAGTGCAAGTGTATTAATGTGCGCTTGCATGTGTGTGGGTCATGTTTTGGAACTCCTAATCATGTCTGTGTGAGCTTATCTGTTTCTCTTATTCTTTATGAGTCTTGAAAGTGCTTGTTGCACATGCAGCTGTTGTGTTTTCTGCATGTATTTGTGAATGCGTGTGCATTACAGAACATACACAACCCTGAATCTCTGTAAATTTACGGCTGGGAACAGTGTAACCTGGTGTGATGTTTTGCTCATTATTTTTCCCAGAAAATGAGCAATCAGCCATATTGCATGGTGGCTGATTGTTTCCCTCTGTAAATCAATCCAGGAATTGCAATTAAAATGTTCTCTTATGTGGTATAATGGATGTCTACCTAATCCTTTATTTGAACACCTGCCGCTGAGTCTGAATTTTTAATGAATTTCTAATTAATGCTCTTTGCACACTTGATTTATGTGTTAGCAAATTATATTGCTGTTTTGTGTCCTGCTGCCGGAAAATTCACACCTGGGTAGAAATGTGACGTTTGCCAGCTTTCACCAAGAAGAAAGATAAACACTGGGTTGAATAAGGATAAATAATGAGTATAAAACATAGCAGCAGAGTTTAGACGCATCGAATCTTGATGATGATGATGATTCTTTAATTGTTGCAGGCAACAATTCTCCACACCCAAGCCATTCTTTATATTTCTATTAATATCTCCATGTGCTGGTGTACATTGTGACTTAGTGCGGGCACCAACCTCTTTTCTATAAATTGTAGTGAATGCACTCCCTGAGACTACCATATTTATTCAGCATTCACAACAGCTGCTATGACATAATGTGTGTTTTAGGTCTAGGTTTGATCGAAACCACAAGCAGTGGCTTGTCGGCATTACTTCCACTGTGAATTGGCGAGAGAATCGCATTGTCCAGGCACTTTTAAACAACCCTTTAAATCAAAACCAGAGACGCAAGATGACCAACAGCATGTCTTTTTCTGTTTTCAGGGTCGAGGATGCCACGTATTAAGTCTTGTGATGTCATTATAACAAATTAAAATCTGTCAGGTAATCTTTCCTGACAGATTTGCAGCCGTCTTTTCTGCTTGAATTTATAAGAGAATATTTTCCCATTTGCATCAGTGTTTTTTCTCTGCTTCTCACGAGGAGAGCAAATGTTTTCTCTCTAAAATATTTGCTCTCCTCGTGGCAGCAGTGTTGAGATTTTTAACATGGCAGAAATAATTTAAACAGACCCAAAGTGGCTTTAAATATAATTAACTAATTGTATAAACTGTTTAACCTTGCATAGCTTAGGGCTAAATAAAAATTACAAACAAAAAAATTTAAATCTGATCTTTGCTGACGATGAACACTGCTGCATTGTAGCACGGCTGCACGTATTATTTGAGAACCATATTTCAAGTACTCATGAGGAAACTGAATGTGCGCATTTCTACCTTGTATTATTATCCAGTTATTGTAGTTATGTTATTTGCAACACTGAAAGAGATTCTTACCAAGTAAAAGTCTTAACTTGACAAACCCACATTCTACATATAGTTGATAAAGTCATGCAACTCTATGTAATATGCAAACTCACTTACATCAATTATTACTTGAGGGATCTGCTGAATATTAGACAGGTCTACCAGTAAGAATATTGCTGGCCTTTGGTGTGTGTATCAGATATAACCTCATCAGATAAACAGGGAAATGTCACACGGCTCCATTAGCGGCGTCTTCTGGGAGAAGTACTTTTTAATATAACTCTGCACTTCTGTCGCTGATGAGTCTGAATGAGCTCAAACTCAATGAGCATTTATTGTCTCTCTAATGTATCTGCTGTTGCTTTTCATTTCCCGGCCAATGCACCCTCAGAATCAGATGGCAATTAGTGAAGCATGAATCACAGAGCACGGCTCCGTTGAACTCCCTCCCTTTCACCACACCTGCAAGTTCACAACAACACAGTTTGGAGAAGCATTCTTTTATTCCAAATAAAATCTTAATTAGTTCATTTAAACAGTTTTTCTAATTCCATCAGAACTCTGCAAAATGTAATAAAACTTCTTTTGTTGCACCATTTTTTTTTTTTAAAGAAGGACTTCAAATATATTATCCTCTTATGAGGCTTTTGATAGAATTGCAGTTTTGGAGACATGATTACATATCAGTGGGCCACCCTCTCCAACAACTTTGGTTTTGGTCCAAGAGAAAAACTCACTATGAACATTTAAGAATCTTTAATTCACACTAGTAATAAAATTGCATTACATTTCATAAAATAAATGTTCCAGTTTATATATACAGAGAAAACAGACTGTACATACCCTCCAATTAACCATTTCTAAAAGGAAAGGAAAACAAACCTGAAACAAATTTCACAAAACATACAAGCAATACAGTGCTCAGCTAAGCAGGCACAACTGTACATCAAAATTTGTAACTGCTCAGTGTTGGGGTGTGGGAGGGGCAAAAAGTTGAACATGTACAATAGAGTCCCTAGGGACTGATAAAGGGGTCTTAAAAAGTATTGCAGGCAAGCAGACAGACGCTTGTCTTTTTCCAAGTGCAGCAGAACATCCATCTTGTGTGTAAAGTGTGGAGCTGATTGTTGCTGCCACGATGTTCCCACTATTGAACCTGTGTCTCAAAGCTCCCATTCAGCTGACCCTCCTCATAGTCCATTTGACACAAAATCATGTTGTTTTTTAGGAAAAACTTGTCTCCCACGCAAAACCTGTTGGCAGAGAAAAACAGGCGAAACTTAACTTAAACCACAGTTACAAGAATTACATTATGTGCGAGTGTTGTGGTGACTGGTCTCCTGAGCTACGACGGTGAGAATGTTGCTTTTAAGAGCAGCAGGTAATGACGTTTTTGTTTGATTGCACACATTTGGCTCAAGTTGTTTCACCTGATGCATGCTGTCACCGGCTGCCTTGTCAGATTCAAAGCTTGTTTTGATAGTCAACATAAATGACCCTATTATTTCAAAGCAGGCACTGGCACCCAGTGAAAGATAGGTCAAATTTGTGTGCTGGCACCACTAGAGTTTCCAAGGAAACTGCCACAGCGCTCGCTGATCATACACCAGTTTGGTTCCAGTGGTCAAGAATGTATTCCCTCTTAAGTCTGTGTCTGTTCAAAACGGAAAATAACACATCACAGCCTCAGTTTCAGCTCACTTTTCTACCGTTTGTTTGTGTGACACAGAAGAGACGGATCCATAATGTGACTGAAGGGGAGTGAAGGTACAAATGTAGTCAAACTAGTTTAGCTTTAGTTATGCACCATGCTGGTAAAACAGTCACAGCCATAGCAATACTGTGCCAGGTGAGACGGCGTCTGCCAAATGAGCAGAGAAGCTGCAGTCATAATTCCCTTACAGCAGGTGTTCACTATGGTAACTGAATGTGGCCTGCAGAAGGTTAATGGGCTTGTGCTGTGTGGAAGAACAGGGTCACAGCACCCCTGACAAGCATGCAAAGGACGTTCTGCTCTCAGACCAGCGCCATTACCAACAGTGTATTGATGGGGAAAAAGCAATATTTGGGTATGTCATACTCTATGTATCTCAAACATAGGCTTTGTGCTCATTTCAATTTCATAATAGTTCCTTTCACTATGGAAACACCATTTCACACCTGTGTAAGTCCAGACTCCAGCATGCAGCCACACACCTCCGGAGGAGCTTCGAGCTCCCTCCTTGAAGAGTGAATTTTATGTCCCTGCAGGCTTTTATTATTTACAGATATGGTCACAAACAACTGAAAATTGATGCTAGTGCGTGACAATAGAAAATAATTAGCAGAGCACAACAAATGTAATACAGCTACCTTTATTTTTACAACACAGGAAGGCAATTTTTTTAGATTTGCAGTGTGCGGACTGCAAAAACGGATCACACACATCGACTCTATTGCACATCAAGAGGAAGCTATTTCAGCAGTTTCTGATGTTGAAGCTATTGGCCATTTTAACAGTCCATTCATGTTTTTTTTAAAGTTTTTTTTTAAGCAACGTTGTTGTGCAGTTATAATGTCTATTCTTACCTCTGGTTACAGAGCTGACAGGCAAAACAGTCCAAATGGTAAACATTATCTCTGGCTCTCATCACCATTTCAAAGGCTGGGATCAGTTTACTGCAGGCTGCACAGTTCCCCGTTGTACCAAAGAGCCTGAAAGACAGAGAGCACAGACAGAGATTAACCCACCTTCCCTTTACCTTGATGCAATAAAAGAGTAAACAAAAATGTACTGACAGCAAGGACAATACAAAAACAAAATACTGCAGTGGAGTGGAAAACAGCAGACTCGAAATATGCTGAGTGTAACGCACAAATCTTTCCTGGCAGCCATTTGGTATTTTTTGTTAATGAGAGTAACAAACATAGATCTTAATTCTTGCTTAATGATCCAATTAAAATGATCACATGGTTTTAATCTCCTTCAAAGAATGTCTCTCTTGCACAATGGGAAAAAAACCCAAGTCTGAGGTAAACCATTTGAGCAACTGTTTTTTTCTTTTTCAAATTAAAAAAACAACAACAATGCGTCTATCTACAACTAAAGCCAGCTGTGTTCTGTAATGAAGCCACAAGTTCAAAACATTTCAGTTACAAGAATATAGGCCCTAGTCTTTCAGAGAGGAGCCTGGGACGCTGATGGGATACGTAACCTTGAAGAGTTAACTGAATGTGTGTCAGTGAGCAGAGGAGACTCACAACTCACTCCCTGCTGCTGCTTGTTTATTAGATGGAAGCCAAATGAAAAAGATCCCAAACAGAGCAGAGTCACTGGTGTAGATCTCCTTTCTCCTCAAAGTAAAGGGACCTCAAATACTTTTCCTAGTCTGATTTACATTTTCATTTTCCAAGCGCCTGCCTCTATGTTTAATTTGGAGATTCTGAAGCACAGATAGATTTATACATTCCAGAGGAGAAGGACCGTTTCATAGCTTTACAAGAGGGGATAAGGCGACAGCAGACTGACAATCCAAGAGGGTTATACGCACTCCCCAAAACTTGTAGGGCTCAGACAGAAGAGTCACACCCTTGATATCCTGCTTGGTTTGTGCTTGTCTCATTGAGTTGCTTTCACCTTGTTATAGAAAACGATTATCCAGCAGCCCTGCTTGTAATTAGGGGCCACTGCCCCAGAGGAGACGGAGAGACAGAAACACTGTTATGTTCCATAAGAGGGACAGGGGGGACAGGGATATTGTTACAAGTGGCTCCTGTTTAAGCCAAATACTGCATGTTCTCAGCAGTAAACATCTGTCACCCACAGGAATGTTTTTTTTTTAATTGCTGTATTGACAGATTTAAAAGAATTTGTATAACATTGCTGGTGTATAGACACTTGAGGGGTCAGTCTACTTGATAAAAACTATTACAAAAGTGCATAATAAAATATTTACAAACTGTTTATCTGCCACTTATAAATGATGAAAAGGATTCTGACCTCCTCTAAGGAGGCTAATATGACTACTGATGAGTTTCTTTCTGTTAGCATGATATCTCAATGCTGTAACAGACAAGATTTTGTAGAAAGGAGGTGAAAAGCTTCAAGGCAACAGCACAAGAACCAAGAGATTAACCGTTTGTGGTGATCTAGACAATAACTGTAGATCCTCAGCCTTTCGTAGGATAGCGTACGACCATGTGGTTTCAAGAATGTTTGGTGAATCAGTGATTTGGATGCTACATTCATATTCTGCAGCCACGTAGGGGTACAGTGGTGGTGGTGGTGGTGGTGGGGGGGGGGGGGGGTTACAGTATGCTCTCTTGTACCCAAAATTCTTTCACCTTTGGGCTTAACTTGCTGCCTCCCACCTTTCCATCCTCTCCGCCACAAGAACCTGTGTGTGTGTTATCATAGCAGGGACTCCACCAGAGTGTGTATAGACCTGAGCTCTACTGTAATGAGAGGTCACATATAGTAGCCATGTCTTTCTCTCTTGCCCTCAGGGAACCAATGCTATAGAAAAGCTTGGAGAGCCTCTACCACTTACAGGGACTGACATCAAAACTCCCATAACAGCTCACAGGACAACCCATTTCCATAACACCCTGCTGGGTTCTGGACATTAGGCTCACTTGATACATACAGGTTGTGAAAAGGCTTGGTGGGGGATGCCCAATTGCTGCTCCTAATCAGTTCTACATTCCGTCAAAGCTGCGTGTGACCCCTGTAAGATTTATCAACTGTATTCAACGCGATTTTCCTTTATGCTTTGTGACGCTCTACAAATATTTAGCATAAAGACATTTTTGTCCTATTCACCGAAGCACGGAGAAGTGGGATGTATGAAACTGCGCTGGATGTGTCAACAACACATGTGTTAGGTTTATAATACGGTATCAGTATACAGCCTAATTGGGCTTTTCCTGCTAAAAGGAGATTGCAGCATGTGTGAGGAAGCTAAAAGCTACTAGAGTTGAGCCGGCAATGTAGTGGTCTCCTGAGTAAAATCTGGAGTGAAAGTACACATAGTAAGCAAAAACATGACAACCTGCCAAATGTAAAGATCACAGGTTCTGATGTTAACTGAGAGATTACAACAAATTGGCACCAAAACAAACAAATAAACAAACAAACAAACAAAAAAACAAACAGAAACACCAGTAAAGTAGATTCATTCCAGCCCGTCAAAGAAGCACACACATCCAAGTTGTTACCTTTATCTTGTCTGAAAGTAACTCTGATTAAAAATCCATAAAGCTAATGTACGAAAGCAGAGGAACAGCCAGTTAGCTTTTGAAGGTTTTTTTTTGTCGCTTTGGACAAAAGCGTCTGCTAAATGAAATTGTAGAATTGTCCGACTGCAATCTTACAGTTCATGTGGGAGGTTTACAAAAAAAACAGCGAAAACTGATGATTCACCTACTTCAGTCATTTTTTTTTTTACTTTAAATTCAATGTGCTTTCAAATGAATGACCTCTGGTAAAAAAAATTTAATGAATTAATTTCATCTTTTTATATATATATATATATATATATATATATATATATATATATATTGTTTGAATACTCAATTTTCTGCAGAATTCCTACTTACTGCTCTGACACATGTCCTGCATTGTAAGAGTGCAGTGGCTCATGCCCTTCAATTTCCCTGGTCATTTGGATTAAACAAATCAATATTCTCAAAAGGAAAGTGGGAAAAAAAAATCAACATCAACACAGTATTTAGCATTTCTATTTAAACAGAGTGTGAATAATGACTTTCTGAAAAATATGAGACTATTGTTCATGGCTTCTCTTAATACTCTCAACCTACGCAGGATTTGCTGATCAATCATATGAATCACATTGAGGTTTGAAGCATAAAATATTCTATTTCTAAATAGATTCTTCCGTGCTGAATTCACACAGATTGGACAGTTAAAAGTGGCGTTTGGATTACACCCCACAACCTCAGACATTCTAACATGGATAAGGATAATAATGGATTGAAGGTCTGGCTGTATATGGACCATATTTCGAGTGTGGTTTGGGGCACACTCATTTCTTAATTATTTCTTGCTCATCTCACCTGATTTTAAAACCCTGGCAGACAATGAACGACAGAAAAGGGATGAATTACCAAAACGTGAAAAAAAAAAACATTCAACATGTATGTGAATGGCAATATTTTGCAACCAAAACAGTGGCCTGCTGAACCACCTAACAGACATTAAAATAAACTGATCCAAGATGGCAGGTTTTCAGAGCAGCAGTTGGAAACAGATTTATTGTCAACTGGGATGGGCTCACAGGTCAGTCTTATAACACTCTAAATCAACAGTCTCCCAGGTTTTGTTGCTAAAAATAGGTGGAAACAATAAGACAGATTTATAAAAAAATAAATAAATAAACCCTGCACTTCAGAACCTATCCACAGTCTTTAGGATGCCTTTAAATGGCCAGAAGTATCTGTAAACACTGTCCTCCCAGCAACGTGTAGGATGGCTGAGCCACTCACACCAAAGAGAACTTCTTTGACATTTCTTTATGAATGTCACGTTTGCAGCGAAACATATTCATCAATTAAAAACAAACACAATCTTTTAAGAGGACATGATTCATCCATCCAACTGGGCTACTGCTCTCTCCATGCTATGAAGTGATTTACTAATGTGTCCAGCTTGTTTCATTACTAAGGACAATTGGGGGTGAGTGTCATTTCTAGAAAGATGTGTCATCATAGTGTAGGTGGTGTGGGTTTGTTAGCATCTGTTCTCGCTACTGTTCAGGTTTCTGCTCAGCACGCCGCACCTGTTCCTTTCCCACAAGATTTCAGTCGGTGATATAAGGATTGGGTCACTAAACCTGTTTGGTACAAGATCATCTATGCAGCTACAGGACCCACCCCCTCAAATGGTCAGGAGAGACGGATATGAACCAAAGTCACCCCGATTATCCTAGAGTGGTGTGCCAGCACAACTAAAGTTTTGACTTTGTGTGCTGATGTTGAGAGCAGAGTTGGACAGCCACAAAGAATATAAGAAACTCAGTTCTCCTTCTCTATTGTTGACTTATTTCAATTACTCTTTAGTGAAAGGAGGCCTTCCTTAGTTCTTTTAACTTGCTGCTTTGCAAACTTCAAACCCTTCAAGCTCCTACAGTGCATCATCTGCCTCTCTGCATTGCTTCTCTTAGATTGGACTGTGGCTCTTGAAGTTTTCTACCTGTTCTCTAAGCCCTTTGAGACTTCCCAGCCAGCACAGGTTTTGTCAGATTTCATAAAAGGGAAAGCTGTTAATGCATTCACCGCATGTTCTGACCTTCCCCAACAGTTGTGTCTTGAAAGTGTAAACCTTTATGTTCAGAGAGGGAGAGCAACTGTTTTACCTACGAAAGAAGCAAGTAGAGGACAGATTTGAAAAAAGAGCCTCATCCAGATGGAGCTATCATCACCAGTTTGTAGATAACTTCTATTGTTCATTATCTTGAAAACATCTTCCTCTTACAGTTAATTATGCCCCCATTTTGATAAGTGGATGACTATTAAGTCCTCTCTAATACATGAAAAAGAAGATTCAATTATTTCAGGCCTGATCATCACACCATGGCTAGATTGTCAACCCCTCTGGAGAAGTGATGCCGTCCTAGAGCCAAGACAGGGAAGAAATGCTTAATTAATATGTTATTATCATTAGTAATGGAAAAATGTGGTGAAATAGCAAAAGAAACACTCAATTCAGGGAAAGTAGCATCTGGAGAATTACTGAACTTTTTGTTTGTGCAACGGTTTGGAGGACAGAGGAGGACATTGTCGAAGGTGTGTGTGTGTGTGTGTGTGTGTGTGTGTGTGTGTGTGTGTTGAAGATTCAGGAAAGCGTGAGTGTGTTCAATAAGTTGCTTAAGCCACTGAAGGACAATCACAGATGGAGCTCCTATAATAATTAATGTGAGCATGGCAGGGTTCCAAACCCTGGGAAATAACCAAAGTGTGTTTGATCCAGCCGCTTGTTTTTAATGTAGTGCAGGAGGCTAATTCAGTGCACAGATTTCACTTCATTACTGCAGGTGAGGGAAGCCTTCATCTTGCCACACACAAGCAGGAAAGAAAAAGAAACTGGTGCAGGATGGAGACTGCATCACCTACTTTTGAATGCTGTGGTCTCTCAAACGGCCTCTTCTCTATACGCTAGGCAAGGTTTTTAATTTGTTCCATAATAGAATTCATCTCAAGCATCTCTAGCCATTAAGAGTTCTGCGTTTGTCGCAGTCTGAAGAGCAAGCGAGTGGGATGGATTTCATTAGGCAATCCAGGCCAAGAGAGGAGCACAGAAAGCTCTCTCCTCCTATTCCATTTTTATTCTTATTTTGGTATTAACAACTCTTGATTTCATTTTCATTCCATCTCTGACCTCAACATCGAATGCGTGAGAAAGCTTTTTCTTTTCCCTTTACGGTGCCAGTTAGGCACTTATGGCTTGGGGGTTGGGGTTGCTGTCCTTTCAGCAGATGTATTTTACCAAGTGAAACTGTGAGCTTCATCATTTTTGCCTACTCTTGGTCATTTGCCCATTTATTATTACCTCATATGGACCATCTGCTCCTTCTGGGGGCAACACTAGGTCTTAGTGGACCTCTCACTGCATCTTAAAAGCATTAACTGTGTGCGGTAACTGATGGATGGTAATGGTCTATCTCAACGCAACGTCACAAAGCATCTCTCAAGTGGGCTGCAGGCTCCTTCTGGGTCAGAGGAAAAGCTGAGATGTAAGTGAAATGTCATGAGGATCCATGAGTGATTTAAGAAGAAAAACAAGCTGATCACAGTTCTTTTTACTTTTAATGTTAGTGATGATTTAAAATGATGTCTACTGTTGAAATGTCTTCCCTTAAAACAGAGAAACTAAATGGTTGAAGCTGAAGATATCAGTGAGCGAGTAAAGAGAAAAGAAGGCAGAAGGAGAATAGAGACAGGAGGGAGGATAGCACAGGGGAGGGAGTTTTAGGAGGGGGACCTAGGGCACTGGCATCTCTAAGTCGGTCCCGTGGGTCTTCCCTCCCGGGTAAATGGTAAGATCTCATTGGGAATGTGACTTAACGCCAAGGAAATGGTCATGTTTAATTTAACTAGCAGATGGCAGGGGCATCTGAAGGGGTGGGGTGGGGGAAGGGTTGAGCCTAAGACACTGGTGAAGCAACAAGCCTGCCTTGAGGTTTCTCACAGCCTAAAGCTCTGGAGGTAAACAGAAACCCAGTTTACTACAGAGCCCAAATCTGTTGTGTTCATTTAAACACATCAGATACATTAAGAATTACTGAAAAAATGATAACAAAAAAGCTGCAACCACCTAGAGATCATGGGTTGCAATTTGATGTAGATCTTGGCACTGTGTAACAATTTTTTTTCATCTCCCAAATCAAAATCCTACATTAGCGACAAAAGCATCAAACAATCATCCATTTTTCAATAACAGTGCTAGAGAATCCTTGACAGTAGCGTGACACCAGTGACAAGCGTGGCATTGAATTGAATTCAAGTTTAACTTTATGCAAGTTAGCCACAGCACTGCTGAAGCCGTTGCCCGAATTATTTTGAGATCAGGATTTGATCAGGGTCAGGAAGAGAAAATGTGATTTTCCTCCCTGTGCTTCCTACCAAAGATCTGCTCCAAACTGATTGTTACAGCCTCCAGTTTCCCGGAGCTCTGAGATACGATGTTGTTGGTGTACCGAGACATAAACAAAAAAAGACATATAAAAGACAGTGTATTTGTCTTTGAAATGGTTACAGAATGACACAAACATCGAGCAGTAGTGCTCATGTGGAAAAAATAACAGTATCCCTGAAACACATTAATTTTAAAACTGTACTACAGCTGATACAGTGCTAGTAGCAAACAGCTAGCGGCCAGACCACCTCTGGAGGTTATTTTTGTGTGAGTGGCTGATAAATTTGCAGGGGAAAAAAAAAAAAAAAAAAAATCCAAAACAGAAACTCAAACCTATAATGGTGGCTGTAGTGGCCTGTAATCAGACCAAGCAGATGTAATTGATAGAAGTGAATCTGAGTTAACTGGGCTTTTGATAGGAGCACAATTGAATTTCATAGCTTTGATGAATGGTGTCTGAAGTGCCTTTTAAAATCAGTGACATCATAGAGAATCTATCAATACTATGATATCGATAATTTACGGAAACATTCTAAAAAAAAAAACAGTGCGGACTGTCAAATGTAAAAATAGTTTACTACACAGAATCTAGACAGAATGTGCATTTATTTATAGATTAAAAAGTAGAACATTTTAAAATTAGTAGATATTTGTTATTTTTGTCTGAATTGAAACCAAAACAGACAGCACTTACACTGAGAAACCAGAGCAAAGCAAAAGGTAAATCTACAAATAAAAAAACCTTTGTGGCTCTATCATGTCACACAGCTCTTGGAGTGGCCTGGCTTTTGTGTTGTTGTGAGTGGAGTGAGGTGATTGCGTGTCTTTCTTGCCTCAGGTAGTCCCTGCGACAGAGGATGAGGTTGGCTTTCGTGTAGAGGGTGGAGCCCACCTCCCCAAGGCGGCAGTCACAGCAGGCACATTTGAGACAGTCCTCATGCCAGTATTTGTCCAGGGCCTTGAGCAGGTAGCGGTCTTTAATCTTGCGATTGCAGCCAGCACACCCCTTCTGTTTCCCTTTGGGCTGGACGGAGAGCATCGGCACACCTGTAGTGATAAGAAGACAAACGGCAATGCGTGATTTACGGCCTAGGAACACGAGTGACTTTTCATGTTCTCCTTTTGATAAGCCGGCTGCTTCTTGAGGCGTCTATGCTTGGCCTTGCGCACGCCACACTACACAGCCTACCTGCTTCATATGCATTAAAGAAAACATTCTTCCATGTAGATAGGCACACAGGTCACATTGGAGCACAAAGCCCTGACTTACTTGTTCCACTAAGAACATGCTGTATTACAAAAGTTACATGATCACTTGCAGCAGGCCTCAGAGTAAAGGGCATGTCTTGTGTATTTCTGTGGATAAAATACACAATGCTTATTGTGTTAATTAAAACGAGCTGTGTTAGTTACCTACCATTTCATCAAAGCCCATTTCACTCAACTGTCCACAGCTGTAAAAGCTCCTCATGGGCTTTGTTTGGTATAGATTAACATTAACCTTTTAAAAAGCCTCTGACCACAAAAACGCTGCTACCAGACCCCAGTGAGATATGTTATGGCCTAAGTGCCTTTTAGCATACACTCACTCTCTGTGTTTCATACATACACACGTAGGAACACACACAGATCGGCGCGCACACACAAACACATACGCACACAAACCACAAACACACACACATTGCATTCACTCAGAGCATTACAGCCTTTCCTCCTTTACACTTATCTGTACTCGTGTGTCTGCAATGAGCGAGCCTAAGTTACCAAACTCGCAAATTGCTCTGCTGTCACGCAGGTTCCCTTTAAGTGCGCCTTTTAGCCTCCTAAAGGACAAATAAAGTCCATTTAATAACTGCACCAAACACTAATAGTCTATGTGTGGTTGACATTTGTGTTTGTACTAAAAGCCCCCCTCAGGCCACTGCTGGTACAGAGGCAGGGGTGCGCAGCTCCCCTTTGTAGCACTAACAGGTCTGCCACAGCTGAAAGCACAAGACAACAGCTCTTAAGACACTCTCTCACACACTGAGCTATTGATCCGTCTAAAAGAAAACACAGTGGACGCCACTTGCCACTCTTTTCAAAACACATTTCTCTCTCGCAATCAAAAAAAAGAAAGAGGGACACTCTGCATCACAGGGGGTGAGCCCAGCATTTTGGAGGTGTGGGTGTCTTTAAAGATCTGGACATGTTATACTGACTTTGACATGGAATGTTACTGAAATGCTTCAGATAAGCATTCAGAATCATAAATGTTAACTATGAATAAGGTCATAAATCTGCTGTTTAAACAGAAACTTTCAATTTCAAACCATTTTTCAGACCACTTTCTAAAATAACATTTCTGAAATAAAAACATTTATCTCCAATTTTATTCTGTTTTTCTTGCATGCACTCATACAGTCTACTTAAGGCATTTTTTTTGAAGTATTATGTACATCAACTTACGCTGATTTCCTGGGGATTTTCCCTAATTACTACCCATTTAGTAAAACTTTCAATGAATAATTTTTAAGAGGATAATTTTAGCCTGAACAAACTGGAGCTGGTCTGTTTTGTCTTGTAATATGTCATTGCTCCTCAAGAGGCAACAATGAGTCACTGTAGCGCAAAGGAAGGGCAGTTTGCACCTATACTCATTGAGCTCTCTGCAGGTCCTCCCTCAGCGGTGGCAGGGATACGAGCAGGAATCTTGCTGCATTACATTCCATGGCAGCACAGTCCAAACCAGCCACCCTACCAAAGAAACTCATTTCAACCACAGCTGTCTCATTCTCTCAGTCACAAACCAAAGCTTGTGACAAGAGGTGAATTTTAGAATTTAAATTGACTGGTAAATTGAGTTTAGGTGTGGACACCACAACTTTTTGGTAATAAGCTGCTCCCCTACTGATTTAGAGTGTGAAAAATGAAGACATGGACATTTGATTAAAAAAAACAAACCGATAAATACACCACCCAAGGTGTTTTACTCCACAGGGGAGCGGCAGTTGTTTTTTTTTCCAATTCTACAAGAGAACAAAATTTAGAATAGATTTTGAGTACCTGCCATCATGACTGAGACTATTTTAATGTATGTTATTTAATCATTTGCTGATGTTGGTTTGTTTGTTGTTGTTGTTTTTTTTTGGGGGGGGGGGGTATTTCTCCTTAATGTTAAAAACAAACCAAGCCGAATTCAAAACCATGACTCCAAAAAACGGAATCCAAACAGAACCATTGGCCCTTTCACCCAACCCAAACCTTCGCCACTGACTCAAAGATCAGTGTTTCACCAGTTTGGAGACATGACCCTCTGTTCCCATTTTCCAATGGCATGACCAACCACATGGTCAAACCCCCACTGATGTCTGGTGATGCACACATGAATAATTCTATGAACGTAACGTAATTAGTGTTTCCTCTCTTTAAAAAGGTGAACGAAGTGGGAGCTTGCTAGTCATATTTATGGCTTTGGTTTATAAGTCAGTACATGTTCAGGTGGTCTTGAGCTGCCTTACTTCTTTATCAGAAGTGGAAAGGAGGGGCTAATTGGTCTGGTTCTGCTGATGGGAGCCATCAATTAGTGTTCAGCTTGCCCTCCAGCTCCCTCACCTCCCTCCCTCCCAAAACAGGCCCCTTGAAGTTGGCACATTAGGATCACAAAACCTGCTATAAATACCAATGTTCAGTGTAAATGAAGCTAAAAAGCTTCAAATTCAAGCCACACTGGCTAAGGGCAGACTCCTCTACCTGCATTTCATGGCTTGTTAGGGGAGCTCTCTGCAGGTATGCCAACAGTACTCGGCTGACAGGCTTCCACAGAACTACAGAACAGTCATAATGAGGAGAGTGTGTATGTGCTTCAGAGCTTGTGCAAAGAAAAAGAAATGCATTGCTTTAAGGCCCCTGGGGATCACAAAAATCTTTAATTTGCCTTTTATGACACCTAATTAAGTATTCCACTCAAAATCTTTGCTTTAAATAAGGTAACTAATTATACAAAAAGGTCGTTCCTCCACCTCCAGAGAACTACTCCTAATTGGTTGAGACCACCACTCCTTAAACATATCACGTGTGTGTTTTACATCAGGCTTGAAAAGGCCAAACCTTCCAAAGATTAACCCATCCCGGAGTTATTGTATGCTGCACACCCCCCGTTCCCCCGCTGGATGCGTGCTTTGTTTAAAACCCCGAACAGCTCATCAAAGTGAAACACTAACACTGACTTTTGTTTTGCAGTTAGTCTCACACTCATTTCTTCTTTCATATGTTCTGGTCCTTCAGGCCTGACTGCAGGAGAGAGATGTCTCAATAGAGGAATGCCTAATGTCTACCAGGAAATTAACTGATGCCTCTTTCTTGATGCTGTTGCAGGGAACAAACACAGGTTTGATGTCTTCTACAAAAGCAGGCTCTGGAAAACACCTTAATATTAGTTCAGCAAACAGGACTCGAACCAACAAAACAAATAGTAGCAACAGAAAAAAGTGACTGTGTCAAGTAAATGTCTTTTTTAATTCCCTTAATGCCATGAGACATCTTCTTGCACCTGTCACCACTCTTGATGATGTGAAACTAGAGTAACATTGGCCCTTCCATGCTTGCTGCTTCCTAGGAACAAAAACTGAGTAATGAAGGGAAGTAAGGAAGTAGCAGACTCAGAGTCAGCCACCACTCCAGCCTGGTTAACAGATACAAGTGCCACTGACCTTGCAGGCTCATTTGATGTCACAAAATGCAAAAGTCTCCACATTACAATGCCTTCTTTTTGCAGGGAAAACATTTAAGCCATCAAAGTGAAGACACAGCACTCGCCCTGCCAAAAATCTCTCCTGAGAAGGAATTTAGTTTACCATTAGTACTGTGTGTAAAGGCCTGTCATCTCTCACTTCTTCAATCCATCTACTTTATTTAAGATTTTATCTTTCAAGAATATGTACAGTAAGTTTTTCTTAGCCCAAGCAGTCTGTCAGAGCATGTATTTTCCATTATAGAGATAGCATCCGATTTCTATGTTACCCTATTTAGACTTCCGTCTTTAGAGCTATCATAAAATCACATCAGTCCTCTAACCTTTTTGATATATTCAAGGTTTTAAAAGAAAATATGCTTTTTTCCCCAGCAGTCAAGGTAAAGTCTGAAAGTAGAGAAATAAAACAATCACATAGGCATGGTGAGACCTGCATTTTCTCAGACTTGCTCTAAATGTCTTCTCTCCATCGTTATCAACAAATTTTTAGTTAGCTTTTTTATTTTGATGAGTGAGCGGGTGCAAATATATGCTGCACAGGTTTTCAATGAATCCTGGAGCTAATCTCATGTTCCCACAGACACAGTGCAGCAAGTCCTGCTGTGTCTGATGTGGCCGATGGCGGGGAGAGGAGTGACTCAGGCTTCTGTATGTATGGAGGTGCTGGAGGAAGTGAGTTTTCTGTTTGCAGTGACTTTAATATCACTACATGATCTCTGTATTTTGTGAAATGTTGCATATTGTTAAGTTTAACTTTGCGATCGTGACAAATTGTGCACAAGATCCAGGGTGCACTTGCACCAACGGTTTATCTGCTGGTCTGGTCTGAACTGATTGATGAGTTTGCCAACTTGGGGTGTTTCTTCCTTGGTACAGTTTATTGTCATACAAAAAAAACCAAGCAAACCAAAATGCATCACAACAAACAATGTCAGGTGGCAGTCGAGCACTTGTAAGCTTGTTAGCCAACTGTAGACATGATATTTATTGGTCAGACGTGCCTGGGGTGAGACATTAAAGAGGAGAGAGATTAAAAACAGGAAGAAGGTCCTGTGTTCGGTCTAATGCAGTTCCTTTTTTGCATATATATGTTTTTTTCTCCATTGCAAACTGCAACTGCTCAGACACTCTAACATGTCCAAAGTACACCAGGTTATAGGAGCCATTTAGGCTCAAACTTGTGGAGTACACTGATAGTTGGGTGGGACAGAGGTTGAATCACTTTCACACCACAACGAACCGCATCAGACATAGTTTGGAATCTTACCGAGACCACCTCTTCAACAAGGTCTCACATTTGGTGCACACCCAACTATGATTGCTGTATTCACACTTGCTCGAAGGAACCACACCGAGGGGCAAAAAGAACCAGACTGAGACTCAAATAAAGAAAGAGGGTGTGAAAGCATCCTTACATCACAGATGACTTCACAAATTTTACAAATTTGTAGGCCTCCAGTTCTGTGTGAGCGTAAGTGCTATAAGGCCCCCCCCCCCCCCAAAAAATGGATTAGTCCTAAAAGACTACTGAGGGCTCCTCTCCTTGAATTTCAAACCAATGAGAATTCTGTTCAGACAGGAGCATCCACTGACCAGAGGACAACCGCCCCAGTGCAGTCTAAAATAAAGGTTCTTAGTCGACATCTTAAAACATCTTGCTTTTGTCGGAGCAACAGTACAAAAACTGAATCCCTCATCTGTTGGAACCGGCAGATGTCACTTGATGACTGAACTGACAAATAAAATGTCTTTGCTGTCATTGGACTTACTAAGAGATGAACTAATAATTTCAGCTCTTTCTTTATGTGCATCAATGTGCCTTCAATAAAACTGGAAGGAAAAGGACGCACAGAATCGCAATAGCCTTCTAGTGCACTTGATCCCAATGGAACATCTGCTCTCATAGTCACTCAGCCTTAATAGCAGAAGGGACAGTTGCTTCTGATTCTCTGTTTTGTTAAATGCCCTTTGATCAATTAAAAGCACTGACGCCATGTTGAGATGCAGACTTTGCCAGTTCACAGGGAGGTAAAGGATCTTGATGAGAATCACTCAGCCTTCCTGACACATGGGGAGGCAGGCTGGCTTTCAAGGAGGTGGAAGCTGCCCCTGGGTGGGTCTCCTCTCAGGGGCCCCTATAATTCCTCCTCCCAGCTGCAGCAAATAAGAGTGTTAACCACCAGCATGGTGGTGAGCTCAGAGAAATTAGATACCACTTTAACAAATGTAGCTGAGACAAGTTTGTCATCATCATCTTCAGCACCGACAGGCACAAGACAACAACAGGATATAATGGCCTACAATGAAACTATAAACTACTGCCCATTATATTATATTATGTTAGTATAGAATGCAATGACCACCATGCTTCTATTCACAGCGTGAGTGCCGTTCCATCAGCAACAGGGTCTAATTGAAAACTCGCTGCTTTGGGTTCACTTGTGTAAATGCTGTGGCCATGGCTGTCCAAAACAAAATTTGTTCCTGGGCCAAGGTGTCTGCCACTAAGGTTAATGGGGATCTCATGCAGATGTCTTGCCATTGTGTGCATGAATCAGCCCCTTTCATTTATCTTGTGTCATTGCTGTAATTGGGCCCATAGACACATTTCTCTCTTGCCAAGACAAAATACAAGACATCTGTTAATAATATCAGCTGCAAAACACATTTCAGTTGAAAGCAAACTGATGAGTGTATTTGGAATGATAAGCAAAATAACGGCCCCTGATTCACTGTGTATGATTCATGTTCCCATGCTAAGTTGGAGCGTATACACAGAGTAAAAGAACAGATATGCATAAATACACACACACACACACACACACACACACACACACACACACACACACACACACGGGGTGGGAATCACACTGACACACTCTTAAATTAGGTAGTTCCTTACAGGGCCCAAGTCAATATTGCATTTCATACTAAATAGTTCTCTGTAAGAGGCCTCTATGTTACTGTACGACATGTTAGATTTCCAGATGGTAGTGTATGAATGCTGGGGTCTGTGAGGTGATTTCTGGGACTGTATGCATGCTATGATTACAACATAATTAACACCCACAGTAAGTGGGAGAGAGCAGACAGGGCTGGTGCAGATGAGGAGGGGACTGTTCATTAACAAGATGCACTCTCTCAAACTTTGCAGCTTGCTGCGGCTAATAAGCCCCGGTGAAACGGAGCCCAGCCGTCCCTTGCATTGACCCTGGCACTGCCTGGGATAAGGGAGGGTTTTGTCTCCTGGAATAATTGCTCTTTTCACATGTTACAAGTGTCCTGACCCCCACGGTCTGCAGCCACTTTCCCTACCATAATTACTCCTGATCCGCTCCAAATGAGTCAGCCGCATTAGGGCTGCAATAACACTGGCCCAGCTTCAAGCGCGGCATGGGGAGTCTCAGCAGAGCAGCCTGGAACAGGACTGCCTTTTCTCCAAGCCCGCGGTCATTTCCATCACGTCAGAGGTGCATTTCTTACACTTGAAGTCAGCACGAAGGCCCTGGGCCCTTTTCTGAGGCTTACAGAAGGCATTGTTAGCTCCTGGTGCTCACTGCTCACTGTGGTTTGGCTGCAAACTCCATCCCAATTAACGGAAAACTTCATTAGGGTGTTTTTTCCACACTTTTCAGCCCCTTATTATTTTTAATTTATTCACATGGGGTTAATTAAAAGAAATGTATCACAGAGATATGCAACGGCTTTCTAATTAAATTCATTCCTGCTTTCTTTTTTTCAAGACATGAAACTGGCAGTTTCCAAATTATTACAGAAGGCGACTTGTTCCAACACTTGGTAGCTCAGTAGTAGGGTGAGATTAGAGGTAGGTAAGCTGTCAACAGCAAAAACAGAGCAACGGGGGGAGAGAGGGGGAAAGAAAATGAGAGTGCAGGAATAAGATGAATAAGGAAAAGAGGAAAGGAGAGGTTACCCCAAATAAACCTCATGAGAACACGAGATGGAAGACTGTCACAGTGTTGACAGAGTAAAGCGAAGATTTGGTACCACATCTAGTAAATTAAATCCAGGTGTTATGAAGGGTTTTGTTCTGCTGTTGATCTGAGGTGTCCTCAAACATGTCATTTTACCATGGCAAGCTAACAGTGTGTGCATCTATCTGATGATATTTTTATCAGTTCACGTATTCAAATATATATACTCATACATTGTATAAAGACACACCTTTAGACTTCAATAAAAGAGACAATCTTATCTGCCACTTCATGATTCCTGCCAAAAAAAATCAAAATCAAACCATTAGAGCTGTCACAATCACTTTCCGCCATCCGGAACAGAATAATGCACAAACACTTTTTAGTCCACATTAAAAATGCATCTGGAGAGGAATAAATGTAGCCATCTAAAGTTTGTGTTGCTCATGAGGTCAGGAAGTGATGTATGAAATCCTCGCCAATCCCCAGCAATTACGACACGCGTATTATTTCAAAGGAAATGCTAGGAGACAGGTGTGCCATTCAGGGTCCTCAGTGTGTCAAAAATGGCGGGGGGAGAAGGAACAGCATACTGTGGTGCACTGTGCAATGCTCTTTAATCCTGAATAATGCAAATTCCCCACAGGGGGCAGATATTTAGCAGCACAGGCCTGTAATGTCATTCAGACACCTACTCCCACACCTGATGGGGTAAATAATGAGACAGGTCGGTTGGGTGAACATTTAGGAAGGAGGTCTTCATGAAGGGTGGCTGTGACATCATTGCGGACGGTAAGTAGTCCCATACAATACATTCTAGTTTAAAGACATCAAGAGAGAGTCATATTTTATATGAGATGAGTTGCTTTTTATTATATTACCTTTCCTCATGGAGTAATTCATGTTACTGGCTCAAATCATATTCAACAAGAGACAACTGTTAAATGAAATGAAATCAAATTTAATGAAAGAGGTGTGACTGTTATGAGGTGTATGTTTGGGGGGGGGGTTGTCTAACATCTTAGAAACACACTCAAGTCAGTGCTGCTTTCAGGGGGAATGTGTGTGATTTATGATCATTTGCATCTGAATTTGTGGTTGCAAACATCATAGTGCAGCACTGATTAAATCAGCAACTTCAATATTCAAACCTAATCAACTAACACCTAATCACAGACTTGAATTAACTGTTCAATATTTGATTCAGTGAAGGTCATCCAATGAGAGATTAGTTCTTTGCAAGTTGGCTTTGATTTATTTAGCAACAAGATGGCTTTAACATCTGAAGAAAGTGTGAAGCTCCGGTCCTTCATTACTTTAAAAGCAGCACTGAGGAAGCTTTTAAATTTGTTGGTCGACCTAAATAAATATGTGACATTTTGCTAAGAATAGATAAGTAAAGGTCATCTGAAGTTGAAGTAGAACTACAAGGTACAGTACATATTTAGTAATGTGATGAGGAGAAAAGCTGTATACCCACTAAACACATCATGTCTGTAAAGTGTTGAGATACAGAATAGCATCATCCTCTTATATGGGATGCATGAAGAACATTTGTCAGCTCATATAATTTACTGTCTGGCTAATAATATCAGCCGACATTGGTCTATCATAGAAATGTTAATTTTGGTGTATTTGATATGTTGTCTGATATGTACTTTTGTTAGATTTATTTTAATTTATTTATTTTTTCAGAGCACAATTCAGAAAACTATGTGCGATCTTGCCTCCAATACATATCTTTGGAATAAGCTTTCAATCAGAATCCATACAAATACACAAAAGATTTTAGGCTTCTTTAGACATATTGATTTTTCCTTTGTCATTTTGGTTACACTAAACTAAATTATCATGTACCTGGTATATATCTGTGTCACAACTATTTGATCAATCCAAAAATGATTAATGTCTTAGCCAGTATCAGGGGTCTTGTTCAGGCTTATTTTGGTATCAGCATCCGCCCCAAAAAAGAGCGTATCGGTCGGGTCCTATCTGAGATGCTACCAGGGTCAGAGAGTTTACCTGAGAGCAAAGCCACCTTGTAACACTCAATCAGCAAAAAAAAGCATTTGGAATAAAACAGTAGCGTTTGGAAGAGTGAAGGTCTTGCGCTGGCGGCCCCTAGAGGTTGTGCTGCTTCATGTCCCACCAGAACAAAGCCTCTATTACGGACTGACCACTACTTCTGTCCTCAGAGCCAAAAACTTACACAACAAGAATGAGCGCAAACCAGAAACTTCCAGTAACAACATGAATTTAAGGGTCTACAGTGATTGAGTACTGTGAAATACTTAACGATCGCGGTTCTGACACATGGAAAATATGACACATTTTTGGATCACTGAGTGATGTGCAAAGAAAAATACAGCTTAGTTACATTATATAACTGAGTTTTTGTCCTGAAACTATTTAATACAATAATAAAGGATTTTTTATGCAACTGCAACAGCTTAATAAAACAAATTTCCCATGAATGTGTGTGTTTGCTCCAAACCAAAATTAACACAAGTTCAAGTTAACCAATTAAAGGGAATTCCCAAAAGGGTATCAAAGGGTATTGTAAGGGCATTCCACCAAAACTCCCACTCAGTTCATCTGGAGCTTCCTCCTCTCAACAAGAATGTAAAGAATAACATATGCACATGCACACAGATCATTTAGGCATCTGGCTTTTATTTTTTTTGGTTTAGTAAAGGGCTTAAGAGCGCAACAGATTCACGTACCACTTCTAAATAACAATATATAATATTCTTTCCTTTTAAAATAGTAAAGTTTTTCCTTGGACCAGCGCTCAATCGCCAACGAAAGCTAGACGTGCCAGCTGCTAATCTGTGTCTGTCTTTTTACTGAGGCTCTGGTGACAGGATGAAGGAGAAATTATTTTTCCGGAGAACACAAGGTATAAACTTTACACAGTGCTTCAGATGCCAAACAAGTCAATACCGAGAGTGTGCGATAGGTAAACAGGTGAATAAATACCTTTAGGTGAAAAAAAATGATGGGAAAGTGTGTGTGTTTGTAAAGCCATCAATGCAGGAATAGTTTCCACCCACATCAACAAGAGTGTAGACAACAGCAGCTTGAGATACCCACAACTTTCCAGGGTCAAGTGGAAAAGAGACCTGCTTCCAAAAGGTCCAAATATTATTCACACTCACTTGCCAGTTTTCTATACTGAAAGGTTTTCCTTATTTTGTTCCTACCACTTATATGAATTAGGATTGGGAAGGTTCTAGGGATGCCTCTCAATATACAAAAAAGACAGAAAGATGTGATACATCGCAACATTATATTCTAAAGAAAGGCTTATCTGGTTACAAGAAATAACACCTTGTCATTTTTTTTTTTTTTTTACTAGCACAACAATAGATGACTCAGAGTGTAGTAGGCTTCCTGTAGCTCAAAACAGTTTTGTTACTGTGCAACATCAACATCAGAGCTAGCTTAAAAACACTGGCTTTCTAGAAGGTGGTTTAATTGTAGGAACTGAAGCCAAACTGATACTGGGGATTAGGGGCAGATCCTATAACATACCTGGGAGCAAAAAAAAAAAAAAAAAAAAAAAAAAAAGCGGACATATCGATGTCTTTTAGTTGTAATAGTACATTAATACTGTCCGTGGAGATGCAGATGGACTTGAAACTGTGTCACAATATTTCAAAATTTTTGGGGGGGGGGTAAATGGTACTGGAAAAAAAACATTTTGGCTGTGTAACCACAAACACGCATCTAAAAAGCTGACAACCATCATCAAACACTTACAGCACTGTCTGTAGCACATTGGCCGTTACACTTTTTGTTATGTTGTGTTACTGATAGCTTGTGGGGTAAAGTGCTGTCAAAAAGAATTAGCCCTCCGAGACAATAAAGTCTAAGTCTAAGTCTTAATGCCAATTAAACTGGCTAAAAAAACTGGATAAGAGATTTGATCCACAAGTCAAAATTCCAGTGAGAATGCAAACCCCACTCACAAGATTCAAAATCCAACCAGAGCCACAGAAATATGAATGTAAAAATACTTTCTTCTGTAATGGTGAGAATAATGATTAGGTATAATGCAAAAACCTTATATGGTTGACAGTATGACAAATTATTATCCCGAGGAGAATTTGTACCAATATCATGGACAATGTGATAAGGCACAGCACAAAAATGACAGCAAAATCATGTAGAAGCATCAGTAAAAACACTCCCGATGCAAAACGGCTCAATTTAGCCTGTTACATTCATGATATAAACATTTGTGTACTTAATTATTATGTTTATGTATGAATTTTGATACTGTCATTGTAATCTATGTATAACAATTCAAGTAATGAAATGTAAGAATATTTATTTACTCAAATACTGACCTGAAATGTTGTCGTTGTGGCACACATCACCCGGCATTTACACCAGTACGATCTATCTGTACGGATAAATATCAGCTGACGAAACCATGCGACCGAGATACAGGTGTTAGCATAACTTTGGATTTTGTAAAAGGGTACTTGGAATATTTAGAATGACCCTTGCAGCTTTGGCGCACTTGTTTGTTCATGTAAATATTTGTATGACACCCTGAACTCCTCCTGCTGCACACAACTCAACAACATAACAGAAATTCTAAAAGGAATTATTTGCAGTGTGTTGGACATTGACCACTGAACATGCATCACAGGGCTCATCCTCTCCTTGTGCTACATGTGGCACCGCGGCCAGACATTGTTGTGAGAATATTGATGACAATATGGCTAACATGAGGCCTCTGGCAATAATAAACGGGATGCTCTTACAGCTCAAGAGTGCATAATTGAGTCTGCGAGCCACACTGATGAGTGCAGCCATTTACATCGAAGGCAGGTGGGCGCGCTCGCTAACACGTGCCTCTTAAGTCTCAATTCACTCCCTTTGAATTCCACCAAGATTATGGAAAACGATACACATCTCGCACACTCGAAGATGTGAAACAATCAGGACTGATAGGATCAAGAGGTTTAATGGTGACAGATGAAATTATCTCCAGTGAGAATTCTGCATTTGTGAGGTGGAATTAAACAGTCAATGCACAAAAAAAGGTTTGAATGTGATTTCCGAAGCAGTTAAATGGAAGAGTGATAACAGCTTTAGTATATCATGAGCAGTCAAAACACTGAGGGCACAAGATGTTATTTGTCACCCCAAATAATTCAAGTTATTATCATGTCTACATCAGAGAAGAGCTACACAGTGTGTTTTGCTATTATTTTCTGAAGTGTATGAATATAAAACAGCATTTTCCTGCATTCATTTGTGCATATGTAAGTTTACTTGAATACAGGACTGTCAATCTATGTTGAAGAGAAGCTTGGGAGAGTACAACAAATGCAATACAGGAGCCTTTATAAAAGCTTTATTAAAAAACTGTGAGTGACTTAAAGAAATATGAATGAAGCAATGTGTTTGTAATATTATTCAAGGCCCAGAGCACAAAAACCAGATGTAATTTCAATATCTGAAATGGGCAAGTTTAATTTTGAAGTGAGAGCAAACCAATAAGCTGAGAAAATAGCAAATACAAGAGAGCAAATTGCGTTCCTTTGGAAAAGTGAAACGACTTAAGGAACATATAAAAGTAATCTCCAACTGGAAATTAGAAATCAACCCTCAGAAACCAAATAACAGAAAAGAAATATTACTGTCCACTTTCTAAATCAATATAACATTGCTACAAGACAGAATTACCATGGTAACACTGGTAAAGAATGAAGCAATTCTTATTATTTCAAAATAAAATCTGAGCCCGAAGCCCAAGTTTTATTATAGCAGCCGACAGATCACCAGTCTGTATTCATCTGAAGGATTGCTTTTCAATCACATGCTTTATGGGGGTACAATTTTTTCTGGACAGTATGATAAGGGGGCCGTAAATTAACAAGCAAGGGTAACCAGAAGTGTATCAGTATAGCAAGGGAAGAGGATTTTTCTTCTGCTAAGGTCTATACACTTGTGTTAATGTTCAGTAACATTCCCAGAGAGTGGACCTGCTCTTGCAGTTGATATGAAGTGGGAGGAAGAATGGCTGAGCAGCTTTTCCTCTTAAATTAGATGCATTTATATGATGAAGTCAAATAAAATGCTGACACTGAATATTCAGTGACATGTGTGGAAATTCACATGACCTGCATAATAGATCATTTCATAAATTAGCGCATGTATTCCTTCAACAGTCCTGCGTCGTAGTCCCCGATTTTGCCTCACCGGATGGAGTATATCATACGCTAATGGCAGAGTAAACTGCGGTGATGTTTTATGACTCTGAAGATAAAGGTTAACAAACGTTACGATAAGAAATATTTTTCTAAACATGTTTATATGAAACCTAATACGGCCTAATCAAATCAGTATTTTTGGGTCTGCGTCGATGGAGACGGTTGTGTGATGCTCATTGTTGATCAGATAAACAGGTGGATGATTATTGCTTTCATATCTGAAATTGGCACAGACTTTTCTGTGGAAGTCAAAGTTCATAACATCTGTCTACCAAATGAGCTTCGGAGCTGACTCAAACACAAATGATCTGTTCTACAGGCAACCAAAGGACTGGAATATGAACACTTATGAACAAACACACACACACAAGCATACCAGTGAATCAATTGAGAAAAAAAAAAAAGTTGTCATACACCCATGTGGCCACCCAAACATGCATGTGCTCACACATGCATTTATTTGTGTAGGCCCTAAGTGGATACATTAGACAAGAAGGTTGAATTGACAAGCCTATAACTTTAGAGCCAATAAACGTTAAGAGGCACCACAGAGAACGAGACCAGATATAAGCATCTCTGCTGACAACCTGGCCAAACTGCTGGAGCTAGTAGTCGCGTCCAGCAAATAAAGGGTGAAGCTTTTAGGCAATGAGCAGCAGGTGATCTCAGCTTTTCTGCAAGTCCTAATGCTCCTAAAAGCCACTCTCCCTGGTTCTGTAATTGGGCATCAGTAGTTAATGTAGTATTGACTGCATTACATGCTCTCGTGCATCCTTTCCCACTAATGCCATTTGCATCACCTTGTACATTTACCATATTGCTTAGCCAATAACTGTTAAAAGCAATCTGAATCATGAATCATATAGGAAACTTTTAGTGAGACAGACATTCAAAGCAGACAATTTACAGTTCAGTTAATTTGGGTACATTAGCAGCATAACATGGATTCAGGCAGACAGACCAATTTATGTCAAAATGTATTGGTTTTTAGATGTGAACGGATGCTCTCCTATGAAAATTTCCATTTTCAAACATAAATAATTGCTTACAAATGCATCTATTACTCTTTTTTTTGGGGGGGGGGAGACAAGCCCTGCACTTTGAGAAATAACAAAGGTATATATGTATATATTTTAAGGTTTGTAGTCATATGTCAGCAGGTGGTCTGTTTTATCAGGACAACCACCTTCAGCTCACTCCTTAAAAGTGTCTCCAGAAGAATAAAAAACAGGGAGGAACTTAATTTCAGTGCACTTTAATTACATACAGGCTTTCAAACTAAAATAATTTTGAATGCATTCACAGTACACTGAGCATCATTCAAACTTGTACAGCGTGTGATAAATGCACTGCACGTCTCACCACCAGTTTAAGCCAAAATGGGACGTCATTAGAGGCGAGTTTGATTTAAATTAAAATTAATTAGATTGCCTCACCCATTAACCTAAATACATTGAAATAGATAAGTAATGCGAGTAGGCCTATTTGGATGGAAAGTGAGTGAACGCTGCACGGCGTTATCCATAATTTGCAATCAAGTTAAAAGCACTCTGCTGTCATCTCCCATCCCGTGGAGATGTCAAAGGCTGCCTCGCTAACTTCACAAACGCGAAAAGCACTTAGAGGAAAGCAAAGAGGAGCCACATGCACTGCAGGGTCTGCCGTCCCCAAACCCCCCTACATATCACATCTAAATAAACATATTCTCAACTAAGCTGCAGTTTGGAAGGAGATGCATATGCACCCAAACTTCAGGGTGAAAACTGTGAGTAAATGGAGAAAAGCGCAGGCTGCAGGGCGACGCGGAAAAAAAAAATGCCAATAGTTTGCCGTGTTACTCCCAGGTTATTACATCCTACTGTGGGGGATGTTACTCACCCTCTTCCTTGTCCAACACCATCGTCCTGAGGAACGAGGAGTCCTTCCCCGGGCGATCCGTCCTTGGCTCCAGCAGGCTGGCTGCACCGCTCGGTCTGCTCGGAGCTTCTCCTGGAAATGGCTTTGAAACGCGCGGCTGACTAGACTACGCCTCGATCAACCAAAACCCTCGAAAGATGAATTGCCGTCTGCACGTTTTTCCCCTCCTATCAATAATAATAATTCATACGCGTAAGATATAAACAGCGAGATTCCACTATCCGGACTGAACTGCAATGCAAATAAATCGCGATCAAACAGCGTTGGTTGCTCTTGATAAATTCCATGCGAGTGAAAAAAGGCAAAACAATGAAAAGCGATATAAATCTATAGTGTCGCCTGTCTGTAATGGTGCACACACACACAGATCACAAGCTCACACTGAACGGCTGAGCTCTCCTCGCTCTTAATATGCTCTCTTTCCCGTTCTCATTTGCTCCGAAACGGCAACTATATTCAAACAAATCCAATTGCAAATCTGACAACTGCTGAAAGCAAACTCACGCCGCCTCTCTCCCAGTTTATGTGCCGAGCTTGCCTCTGCTGCTACTGAATAAATGCGCGCAGTTTCCAGAGACCCCAGGATTCCCCTGTTAATTAAATCAATTCATTATGCTCAGATCTGATTAGCAGCCCTTCCCCCCTCTTTGAATCAATTATTCAATACACAAACATAATTGCTTGTGCCAGAGGTGTCTAAGTATTAGCTTATTTAACTCCAAGGACACTAATTACCCCTAGGGCAAGGGAACTTTTCTCATTAATTCTGACAAAACACAAAAGCACAGCTAAGGGAAAGTGTGTGTGTGTGTGTGTGTGTGTGTGTGTGTGTGTGTGTATCTGTGTGTGTGTGTGTGTATACCAGAGTCTGAATGTGCGTGATAGAGAGGAGAGGAGCGCGCGCGCACATAAGGTTGTATTGACGCACGTGCACGCGCATGAGTGTGTGTCAAGGCGAGAGAGAGAGAGAGAGAGAGAGAGAGAGAGAGATGTTGCTCCATCAGTGGCTGGTACAACATATAAAATGCGTTTATTGTTGTCTTCTCCTGACTTTTCCTGCAGAATTGAATAGAAATGGCACCTAATTGTGGTCTATTTAGAAGTTAATTAGCGTCCAGACACAGTTATCATACATGCTGCAGATAAACAGTCCTTTCAAAAGAGCCGGCACAACAGATGGGCTGCGTTTTTGATTAGTGGGCAGATAGAAGGTTCACTTTTGAATCTGGTAATATAATTGTTGCCTGTTATTGCCAAGATGAAAGTGTTGCTGTTTCATGGTGGAGCCTTAAATAGCACCACTTTCACTTGCCCTGCGGAGACTGTTAACCAATTAATGGTGAGATCCAAGAAAGATTAGCCATTTAGGAGAGTGGAGTGGAGTATAGCTACAATGATGCTGGTTTGTCAGCAGCCAGCAGGCTGTCCATGGTGTGAGCTCGCTCAGTCTGTCCTTGCCTTCTGTCACATTTTACACCAGAACCTACAACCCTGTCATCCTTCGCTAGTCGACACCCAAAAGATAACACTTATTTGAACACAAGACATTTCCAATTACTATTAAAAGTATTAAGAGCCTTTCATTAGCGCGGGCCTAAAGATTATACGTGACGGGATTTTGGTCCTGTAGCGCCTCATCATAGTTCTGGGTAAAACATCGGTATCTCAGCAAACATTAGCATGCAAATGAAATTATGCATTTTTACATCCCAATGCCAACGAGGGTAAAGCGTTTGCTTGCTTGTCTTTGCTGTTAGCAGGATTAAGTAAAAACTTTGACTTTGGCAGAATTTCACCAAATCTTGGTGGAGGGATGCAGTACGAGCAAAGAAAGACTGAAAAAATTGTATTTTTTCTCCAATGGGTTTTGCTGAGTTCACGTTGGTGGAGGTTTGAGCTCAAGTATAGAGCCACAGTATCATTATCACACAGTTGACATGGAGTATGGTTTTGTGTGGGTGTCAAATGCACTTTAAATGTATTTAAAAGGCCTTGCTAATGCAATCGTGCACCACCAATGTAAGGTAGAGCTTATTGTACATAGCCTATAGGGATAATTTCACTTCTCTGGGCAGCCGGCTGTGGTAAGATTGGGTTGGCCCTGAAATCAATGGGCTGATCCCTCTCTGTCCAGCTTCTTGGCTGACATGCTTGACTTTTCATCTCCACGGTCACATAGATTGATGACTTATGACCGAGAGTGTATGTTTGCTGACCTCTAGCAAAGTGAGTGACACACAATTAATCCAATCACGCAGAAAAATGGAAAGGAACGGTGAACGAATGGTTCAGTATCTTTATGGCTTAACTTCAAATAGCCGTTAGATGTATGATTGTGGAAAAAACACGGTGTAGACCCTTCAGGAAGGGAATGAAAATGGTGATTGTGTGTTTGTGTGTGTGTGTGTGTGTGTGTGTGTGTGTGTGTGTGCGCGTGTGTGTGTGTTTGTGTATGCGTGTGTGTCTCTGAGTATTTGAAATGGAGGGTAAAACACAGGATGGAGCAAAGAACTGACCGCAATTACCAAACGAGTACAGCAAATTTTGAGGTCAGTGTGTTGTCCGACTTCAACTCACGTCACTGCAGATGTTTAATGTGTATTTGAATCCCACTGACATGTGAGTGAAGTGACATTCAGAGTGAGGTAGCCGCAAAACATTTGGTGAGATTCCTGTTTTACCTGATAATATGGAAACATGACTGGGTTTCATTGCGGTTCTCAATCTAGGTGGCTGTCATCGTTATAAATTACCTGTGTTACTTTGTGTGAACACTTTCAGTGTCTTTGATACATGGCTTGTATAGGCCCCTCCCTGTCTTGGGTGCGGAACCTTTCCCACTCCCCATCCAACATCGGGGTCAGAACATACGAGAAACAGACCCCTGAGTATGCTTCTCTGATACACAGTTAATTAAAATTCATTTCTGAGCATGCATTAGCCATGCCCATCTATTTATGGGTGGCTCTCAAATGCAGCCACTACAAAACAGTGCTCTGTAATTAACCCCACCTAATCAGATAGCACACTTGTGTTGTGTTCCTATTCCTCCTCAGGCACACAGCCATTGGACAGGGGTTTCAGAGAGAGGATGAGCCCATTCTATAGTTCAGAATGGCTAAGCAGATTAAAACCTCATATCAAACATGATATTTACAGGCAAAGCTCAGTGGAGAGTGCTCCTTTTATGTAGGATGGAGAGAGGCTCCGGGGCTGGGCTTTTAAAGCCGTGTCCCTTAATTGTATTCTGGCTAAGTGGGATGAATGGTGCTTTTTAATCAGACCACAGACAGGGCTCTGTGTTGTAAAAGTATAGAGATGGTGTTTGATAGTTAAGATGCTGGGCGATGTGCTTTTAGTTCTGGTTGGCCAGCTTCTAGCCATATTCAAAGGCACTGTAGTATTATGGCAATATTTAGAACCAACAGTGTAGTTTCTCCTGGTGCTTTTGTACAGGCACGGTGACAAAGATTCATCCATGGAGTCTTTGAATCACTCAGACATACATTCATTCACTGTTGTATGCTGTGCATTTAACCCGTTCAGACAGAAGCACATCCTCCAACTTGTAAGAAGTTTCATTGAACAGTGAGACCTACTTTACTTTCTCTACTCTGAGATTTAAGGTGCAGCTCCTCCTAGTGGTTGATTTTTGCCATGTTTCCCCTCAGACATGTACACAAATGGCTTGGACAGCAGAGGTTTAACATATCACATAATAAATTGTAACCCCCTTTTTTTTATTCACCTCCTTGCAGAGCTCCTGAGATGGTGGGAGGAAAATAAGAATAGATGGGCTCTTTCTGATGTAACCTGACAGGCTCGCCATAAAGAAAGTAATACAAACGCTTTAAGCCCCTGCTGTTCAAGTCATTCTAGTCCATTTGAATTTCATGACCAATCAAATGTAGACAAGGTGTCATTTGGTGGGTAGGGGAGAGGGAAGAGTGAATCCCTTTCCCAAACAGTTAATCCAACTTTAATCCTAGTCATTAGGAATTAGACATGCCGAGCTGTCCGGCCGTGCCTCTAAATTACAATCAAACGGTTACCAATTACACAAATTATTGATGGTAGATTCTTTTTTCAACTGCAAATTAAGGCTATTAAGGAAGGCTCCTTTTTAATGCAAAAGTGACTAATTAACCAGCGGATGGGAAATCTGCTGCCCAGATATCAAAAAAGTTCTCAGCACACATTGCAGAAACACAAGGGAACCAATTAGTTTAATTATCAAAACAGCTAATTAAAATTGCACAGTTCCTAATTAGTTCTTTGCTTTTGCCTCTAATTGACAGCATGGAGATAAATGGGCTGCCGATGAAAATGGGGAGAGGAGAAAAACAGGAGAAACTTCGGTGGAATATTTATGCTGACTTTATCTCCGTCTGTGTGGCAGCGCTTGAAAGTGGAAAATTAATGACCTTAATTCCCAAACTGTTTTTCCTCTAACGGTGCTCCCCTCTGTGCTCCTGGTGCATGCTCCTTTGTATGGGCCTGCCACCCTGCCAACTGCTGGAATGGGAAAAAGGGGCACTTGGGGGTGGGTAGGAGCCACGATTCTCCTCCTAATGTGACAGCTCCCACCTAACAATGGAGGAAGATGAAAGAATAGAGCAGATGTAACCACTGGGAGCGTTGCATCATGGGACTGCAACTCTGTTGGACTTTCTTTTTTTTTTTAAGTGCCTCTGTCATCTATTAGGACACACATTTGTCCCATGCACAAGAGGAAATTCAGCAGGGACACACATAAAAGACGTTTGATAGCATAGAAATACTTTTAATACATTTATTATTTCTATTTTGATTAATATGATGTCCTCCAAGCAAACTGTTCCTGAAACTTTCCACAAATACATATGTGTTGAAGGATGAAGAGCTGTCTGCAAGATATATTGTTATAGTTTTCAATCCTGATTGTCCTTGAAAATAAAGAATGATGGATCCTGCAAAGCAGAAATGCGGCTCTTTCAAGCCAAACCGTCTACCTTACAATAATCCCACGTTAGGTTTTTGAACTTTCTTGCATTGTCTCTTTGTCCCCGCAAGGCCAACCTTGCTTTGTGTAATCCTGTCCCTTCGGCCTGCATGCATGTGACATGTGAGTACTCTTGGCATATTAGAAGATAAATATCAACTAATCAGTTTACTTTTGGGACTGTGTTAAAATGTAAATTACATTAATGCTCAAATTATGCATCATACTACGTAGGTAGACCAGACCAGAGGCCACATAATTTTAGAATCATTCAGTTAGTGGCTTGTACATGCAGCGTTAATGGACTATGATTTCCCCTGCTCTGGTTCAAATCAAGTGTTCGACGTCAGCTGGTTGGTGTCTGGGAAACTGGAGGAGCTTTGTATCAAGTGGAAGAGAAAGCCTTTTTTTTTAAAAGCTCTAGTGTTGCCTTTTGTCTTATCCAGCAGACAGGATTTCCCACTCCATGTGCATTTTTAACTGAACTCTTGGTTGAAAATGCAAAATGTGATTTATTGGTACTATCTATTTCTAAATAACACCCTGAAGTGGCGGGTCTGTTGCAAATGCTTGGCCTGGATGAACTTGCTGCCCATGACTAACAAACACACGTCTACTGCTAATTGATTGTCTAGTGTTTTATTTATGGTCCTGTAGTAATTAGTGGACAGTATAATGTAAGCCATTCATTAGCACCTGGCTACCGCTATGGATTTCACTGCTTTGTCTCAGATGCACACATAATTAGGGAGAAACAAAGACTGGAATTTATTAGCATGGCTTCTTATAAACATTCTTAAAGTCAGTGTGCCTTTAAGGGAGAGCACAAGCCTGTAAAACTTTTGTCAGCATTTGCTCGCTGATTCCATTTGCTGCAGAATATGTTAAGGAAGAGCAGTATAAATTTAATTTTAATTGTTTTGTACACACGCCAGTGAAAAGGAACTGATTGGATACAGTTCAGAGACAGTATATTAATACGTTATTTTCATATGTTAATTGGTTTGCATAATCTCTCCCTTTGCTTGGTTTGGAAGTACCTGGCATTGAGATGGGGACTGAAGAGAATAGAAGACTCCAATTTACATAAAACCAACTCCTCTGAACATTAAATAATAATGCATCTGCAAGCTGAAGGTGTGTTCAGTTAGCAGAAAGCACATTTATATAATTTATAGTCCAGCTGTTTCAGTGCTTTCGAGTCCATTTTCCTCCCTGCCTGCTTTTAATGAAATCTTGTTACTGGAGAATTGACTGGAGTGAATTGAGATTTTAATCCCATTGACGTTCTACCGTGGAAATGCACACTGGTGGGAACTTTTAATGGCGGGCCCTGTAATCAGACGACACTTGTATTCAGCTCCCTACAATAATGAATCTCATCAAATGTTAAAGCCTTGGCCGTGTGTGAGGGGCTCAAATTTCAAGGTTTTTGACCATCCCTATTTGAGAAATTCCTCAGGGAGTGTGTGATTACTCAAGTTTAGCAGTTTATTGCCTCATCTTTCAATAGCCACTGAAGCACAAAATTCTCATCTAGGTTGCTCTTTTTTTTTCTCCACTTGAAGAACAGGCCAATATAGACTGCAGAACAGCTGCTCAGATCCCGAGGAACTGCTGTTGGCACTGCAATGTTATTAGCTGCCACCATCATTGTCCACTCACTGTGTCATTTAAAAGAATGAAAACTGAATTCAGTGTCTGAAATCACTGCTGTGATTATAATTGTCAACGCTGTGCACACAACAGTAGTTGTATTTTTGACTGCTGTCGCCATTTCCTGTTGTACTCTGCATGCATGAGGTGGTTTCCTTTGCATTTAAAACATGTACAAATTTAATTAAGATAGACTATAATATTTTTGAAACAATGACTGAGCTGAAGAAGTATATTTTAATAGAATTCAGGTGTTATTTTCGTGCCAACACACATCTCATCCAGCTTCTTAAAAGAGATGTCAGCAATATACTTTTTTTCTCAAAACTCTGTGAATATATCCTCGCAGTTCGTCTCTTCCTCGTGTGGAGGAGGTGCTCTGTTTGTATGTCAGACACTAAAGTGATGAAACATAAACACAGGAGTTATTACCTTGGCAACTTGCTATACAAATATTTCAGTTTCTATGACAGACCTCACATTCTCACCTTTACGTCTTCACTTCGTCCCACTTCTGTGCTCGCCTGTGGACTTACAACACAGTCAGAAGATATTCTAAATAATATCAGAGCTAAAATGCTTCGCCGACTGTGATAAGTGTGTAGTATGGACACCTTTTTAAATTTTGACTTACTTTTAACAGAATTCCCTGTGTGTGTTTAACAGCGTTGAAATTGCTTCTTGGTGAGGCTAACTTCAGTTAACTCATTCTGTTCATAGAAACTGGCCATCTTACTATCACAAGCAGACCACCCAGCACTGGCTGGACCTCATTTACATAAGGTAGACTACTCGTGATCATGCATATTAAGATACGTTGATTGCTTAGACCACACCATCAGGCACCGTGTGGGCGGATCACCTGCTCTCCATTAATATCAAATATGTTCTGATGACTTCACAACCATCGCTGGATTCAGTAGGTAGTTTTACCCTGAGGCAGCAGTCGCTCTGATTCTTACATATTCCTCTGTCATGAATTTGTAGGGGGCGGCACAGTAGTGGTCAGCACTGTCTCCTCACAGCAAGAAGGTTCTGGGTTTGATTCCCGGCTCCATCACGGGATCTTTCTGTGTGGAGTCTCCATGTTCTCCCTGTTCCTGTGTGGGTTCTCTCTGGTACTCCAGCTTCCTCCCACAGTCCAAAGACATCAAGAGGGGACGAGGCTGATTGATACTCTAAATTGACCGTAGGTGTGACTGTGAGTGTGAATGGTTGTCTGTCTCTATGTGTTGGTCCTGTGATGGACTGGTGACCTGTCCAGGGTGAACCCCGCCTCTCACCTGAAGGCTTCTGGGATAGGCTCCAGCCCCCTGCAACTCTTAATCAGGATAAGCAGAAGACAATGGATGGATAGATGGAAGGATGGATGGATGGATGGAATTTGGAGGGTGGAGCTTCTAATGGATCCAACATCAGCAATCCTCCAGAATGGGTAACTCTAGCTTTTTATTGATATTCATGCAATTAAATATGGAATGAATCACAGCAGAATGTGTTGGTGCAGTGTTTGTTCAGTTTTATGACATTGTAGGCTTATTCAAGGGTTCACATTGCTCTGTAGCACCTACCAGAGGTGAGGTGAGGAAGTTCTTTTTTGATTGTGGACATTGATGAGAGGTTAAATATCAGTAGTATCATGAAATCATGTGAACCTTGAAGGCTAATTATGCAGCTTTTAGAAAGCAACTGTGTTTTTGTCATTTTCCTCAGCCATGGAGAAGTCTCCAGCAGGCCTTATGGGTGAGGCTGGTATGGTGCTATTTTATATTTGAATGACTAAACGTGACCTTTGAGATTAGCAGAGGAGTAGCTTCTCGGGGGGCTGAAGAGAGTCCCCGCTGCTATGAAGCTCATGTCTCTTTGATCCCTCTGTAATGAGACTAACACCAGGCGTTGTGGTCACTGAACACATTGACACATCACTGGAGAGTCAGCAGCTCTACAGCCTGGTACCAACAGCGTGTGTGAGCACAATAGATGGGTTCCTGTCCAATGTCACCACGGAGACACACCTAGAGTGCAGAGAGCAGCCCTCTTCAAACAAGCTCTGGGGTAGAGAAGATGATGAGGTGTTTGCAGGCAGATGCACCAACCTCCAAAACATACAGTAGATGGAAAAATGACATTAAACTTCATCACTTGCACCTGACCATGAAGTACATACAGAAAAGGGTTTATATGCATAGAACTATTCCTCCGTATAAAATCTGGGCGTCTCCTCTTTGTGTGATGTCTGGCAACTTCATATAAAATCCTTCAATGGCGGTGTTGGTTGTCTGTCTGCAGGTTTACACAAAACCTACCCAGTCAGTTTTAGCCTTGGTAGATCTATTCAGTTTTGAAGCAGATCTGAATCATGGGGGGTATTTTTGACATTGTGAGAAACTGTTTCATCTGGAATGTTTGAAGGGTAGTACGGGTGACACAGTGAGAATATATAAGAATGTTCTCAAACATTTTGCCAGAATATAAGCAAATATGTCTCCTCTTAGACAATACAAGAAGAAGGGCCCTTTTTCGCCTCAGCATGGTATTTTGGTTTTAGAATTATTTCGTCGCTGCAGGACATCGAGGATGAAATTCATGTTTTATTCACTGGACGACTCGATCGAACTGCAACCCGTGAAACCGTGTATCAGAAGTGACCAGCACACCACGGACACATAAAATGTGGTTTCAATGCCGCTATCAACAATCACTGTACCTTTCTGTGGCTGCAATACTGGACTGGGAGCTCATTGACCATTTCATGACATCGTATTGGAGAGCCAGACCATACTGCTGGGCCCACTGGCTCGACGAGAGCCTCGTAGGAAGTATAAAGTAGACCTTGATTGGCATCGCTCTTAGTTCTTTATGATTACAATCAGATTACATTAGCTACCTATTTTAACTCAACTACCTAACTCAGCTCAAGGAGTTGACTCAAGTTTTCTGTTGGTGTGATGAAACAAGTCGGATGCCACTCCCTCAAACCTGAACAGATCTGTGGTGAAACCTAGCTCTTTGAGACATCTTTAAAGAGTCGCTGAAGATCAATCATGACCAGGCCCGTTCCCACGAGACCCTTGGTAACAGCCACTGATTGCTTTCTGCTGTGCAGGCCGTTAAGTGGTGTCTGGCAATGGGCTCCTGGACAACACTTAACAATCAATCAGAGGGCACAACCAGTCCTCATTGCATGCCTGTTCTTCTCTTGCTTTACACAGAAACAATATTTCAGGTGGACACAAGTGACTCTTAAGAATCACTGCTGGAGATCCACAATTTTGCTGACAGGACAATGCTAACCTGTAGACAAAAACTTGAAATCGTAGGATTAACATAAACCCAGTGAATTAGGATGCAAGTGAGTTTCCACCCATTGTTGTTTAGATAGCACAGTTAAGGACAAAGTCCTTCTCAGCATGTCTTGCCACTCGGCAGCCATCTTGGTGAAGCCTCTGGGTAGTTATTCTGGGTTTACAAGACCAGGCTCTTATCTAAATGAATTGGGAGCGAGCCACAACCGCACTTTCAATTGTCAGTGGGACATAAAAACTGCATGTATAGAATCACAAGTCAAATCTGATACAAGGGTGATTATTTTGCCTTAAAATAAGATTCAAAACTTCCACCAGTTGTACTTCAACTACACTAGCACAATCAATGTCTTTTACAGCTCAATCCAGAGTGCCGTTCTGTGACATCGTTACCTCATCCAGCAGCATATCTGTCCCGCATTAAAATTTATACTGGTGTGGTTTGACAGTCAGAGCTGGCTCAGGTCATGCAGGTTTGTGTTGGGACGCTTCATCAATCACTTCGCGAATTTGATCTTCCACTAGCAACAAATAAAGAGAAGGAAATAGATGAATTATTGATTAAGATGACACAAACAATAATATATTGGACTTTAATGATAACGTGGATCACTGCACATATGATTGTACTCTTAAGCACTGCGTAAAGTAATTCTGTTTTTAAGTCTTCTGATGTTTTCTATACGTGACACAGCTTGCTTACTGTAAGTATTTTTGGCTTTGTTTTTTAATATCAGAGGGGATTAAACTGATTTTTAATCATAATTGAGAGGCGTGTAGTTTGTTAATGTGCTGTTGGCTTTAATTAAGAGCACATGCTCTGCAAATCCTGTGCTGCTGAGAACACGGACCTAAATTGCAAGCGTAGAATTTTGCTTGGAGTCTGACCCCATCTCAAGAGCTTGTCACATGTATCTCATCTCTCAGTTCTGAAAACAACCTTTGGAGGATCCTTTTACAAATAATGTTACTTCAGAATTTTGTCAGACTAAGAGTTTAGATAAAACTTTGTAAATGAAAGTATAAGGCTTAAAAATAAGACCGAGGCTGCCTATAGCTCTTTGTGCCTCATGCTTGTAACTAGATATCTAGTAAAATGTTTGGCTATTGATTAAGGATTCCATTGACTTAATGAACCTTCAACCTTCCATCAGATGACTAGCCAATATATGTTCTAATCTCTAAAACGGATGTCTGGCTGTGGTTCCTTTTAAATGAATTGATCCACTCAGCTCTCCCCAAATGGGGAAATGGGCAAGTATTGATATGATTCTTGACTCAGTGATGGATGCATGTGATGAGAGCCATGAGCTACATGGGCCTGCCAGTACTGGCTCTTCAAAGACAAAGCAATATCATTTGTGTCACTGCCTGTACTCAGCCCACCTGTTTGCTGCCTCTGTTCCTTTTTTAATTATTAGTAGAAGTCCTGTTTGCTTTACTTTGTTCCTGAAGCCTTTTTAACCTTTCATGTCAAGAATAATTACGTGTGTCTTTTGAATAAATTTTCATTCCACCTTGGGTTGAATATCATAATGTTCTTGTACGTTTTAGCAAAGAAGGGCCATTTTGAATAAAAGTCTCTTGAAGGCTAAAATCCATCTCTGCAGAGAAGTAAAGCTTTCACAGCGAGCGTCATAAGAGCATCACAATGGTTGTGTGTGATGTTCAGGCTGCATGGCAAATATTTATTGAAGCCAGATTACACCAAGGGAGTCAGAGATGTCTGCATCCCTCCAAATCTCTGTGGTTTCTCTGCAGAGAGACTAAGAGAAATGTGTTAGATGATTGTTCCAGCAAAGGTTAGAAGTTCTAAATGTTCACTTCCAACAACAAAAAAATCATTGTTCAATCTCTCCAGGATAATAAGCGTGAGTGTCATGAGTGATTACCACTGTGTCAAGTAGGGGTATTACGATCCTCAACACTGGAGAGTCTCAGATGGCATGAAATAATTTTGTCTGTCTTCCCTGAGAGAGCTAAGCAGCCCAGAATGTTTGATGTTCCCACAGTTCAGTTCAATAGCTGAGAGGTGTTTTGAGGAAATTCAAACAATCAATTTGTTCCTCTGATCTTTCTTTACTGGACACAGCTGTCAAAAGAACCCAGTCTTGAAGCTGAGCTAGAAAGGTCAAGGGCTCACATAATTTGAGTTAATTCATTCACTAATTTTCTGATGAAGGCTAAAATAATAAATCAAAAACACAGTTCCAGTTGCTCTCAAGATTGCATTCTAAATGTCAGCTAAGAAGGGTCCTGTAATTAAGAGAAAGAAATTGTGTTAGTGAAAAGCTTAATTTTGAATTTAAATACCAAATGACCTCAACATGGGTGGCACGGTGATGCAGTGGTTAGCACTGGACTGGTGACCTGTCCAGGGTGAACCTGTCTCTCACCTGAAGGCTGCTGGGATAGCCCCCCCCCCCCATACAAACATTTCTCATCTGTCCTTACACTTGCTCAATGTCTGCCAAGTGTCAAAGTCTGAGAAATGTAGCTCCCATGTAGAAATGTAATGCAGAACTTACTGCAACCTGAAGCCCAGTGTTTGTTTCTGACACAACGAAGTTTTGTTCAGAGCAGATTTACTGATTGAATGAAAGAGTCAAAGTACCTGCCAATCAGAGGTGTCTGAACTTTGAATTTCTCCGTTACTTTGGATACTGGGGACCATTGGGCTTTATTAAACATTTGGATTTGGTATGAGGCCAGCGGTCTCCTGTGGTATCCCAAGGTTCCATTCTAGGCCCCTTTTATTTAAAATTGCTTTCTGTATGCTTCCATTGAGGGTTTTTTTTTTAAATAAGGTTGTAGTAAACCAAATAAATAGTTGCTATAAGCAAAGTGTCACAATATTGGACTTATGATTGATTTGAAAGTGCAAACCTACAAATTTTTGCTGTCGATGGGGAGGCCAAAATAGCTATACTTGCATTAATTGATCCCTGAGAATAAACTTCTGTTCATCAAAGTATATTTCATATATATAATGTGCCTAGAAAGAATCATCTTCGATTTAACTCTTAGATTGATAGTCCTCACCTCTACTGTGCCCACCCAAATTTCTCAGGCGTTCATTTGCATTCCCATTTTTAAAACTCGCCTTCAACTCATCATGCTCATCAAAAATTTTGAGTGCTAGTTTTATATTTGGTCACTTCTAATAACAAGAGGTAATTTTAAAATAATTAGGCCATACATGTTCTGAAGAACAGCAAAGTGTAAAAGGTTAGAACAAAGGAGCTGATATTCAGTGGAATAAACAGCCTACAATTTGTGCAATTTGGATACAGACAATCATGGGAGCAGTACCTCGGTGGGTGTTAAATTTCTGTTGCCTGTGGTGAAATAATTTGAATCCAAACCTAACAACACCATGTTGAAAATATCAGAAGGTCAGAACAAACAATATACTGTAAATAGTTGTGAGGGCTGGATGACTTACGGAACTGTCATGTGTTTTTTGTATCGTTCTTAATAATGTTAATCAGTGGTAATAGGCAACAGCAGCCTTTGTCTTGAATGGGTTTACAAACCTCTAATAATGTTATGCTAATGCTGTAAGAAAACCTTGGTTCTGATAACCAGCTTTGACAAGTTAGCTTCATTATACCAACCGTGATGAAGTGACAGTTTGACACCATTATGGACCTGGTAATGGGCTGCTGATGGACCCGGTTCCATAGACAAGTGACAAAAGTGACCTGAATTCATTATTTCAAGATGACTCTGTAACTGAATTGTTTTAGTGAAAATATGGCGGTGAGAATTTAGTTTGGATTTCTCGTAGCATATGAGAGACATAAGCAGTTAACTTGAAATTAAGATGATGCAGAGGGTTGCTAAAGATTCCAGTGTCACTATTTGTACTTAAGCTCTGATGAAGGTGTCAGTTGCAGGTGGATTTTTTTGTTGTTTGATTGTTTGAATGAACAATTAATAATCCAATAAACTGGAGGCGATCTTTATGGTAGGATAAAGGGTTGTGAAAGTTAAGACTGAGACTTAGAAAACACGTTGGAAATCATTACATTTAAAAATAACAATATTGCTGCCATTGTAATATATTTTAAAAGATGTTGTTGTGTTTTGTCCTTCAGGAACAATATATTTAGGGTAATTTACCCCCCAAAATGAATGTAAGTCAATGCAATGTCCTCTTCAGCAACGGACACACAAACTGTGTGTAAATGTGGGGAGGTACAAGCCCTGTTCACAGTGATGTCACGCAGCTTCTCTGCAGACTGGCTGGGTAAGAGGAACAACAGAATTTCAGCTGAGGAGATCAATTATAGATAGAAGAAAATGAATGGGGAAAGTAATTTAATAAATTATTGACTTGATGTCTTATATCATGTACAAAAGCAAATGAAAAATTAGATTGTGCATTTGGATGAAGTTGGATTTAAAGAGCTTCAAAATTATATTTAATTAGTCAAAGAAAAAGTGTCATGAGCGTATGAAATTTCACTGGGGAGGATAAATTAATGATCACATTTGTGATCATTTTTGTGCCAATAGCAAATAATGTGCCTACTAAGAGCAAGAATTGGGAGATGGCGGTGTTTGAAAGAGTCTCCCCTTGTTCACATTAGAGAAAAAGACTGAAGACGGTTGGCTGTCTACCTTCTACATATGTGATGTTAATACAATACTATGACCTGCATCTTCAGCACACAGCTACAGATGGACAGAACAAGAAGAAAAGCTTTTTAAAGAGGGGGGAAATGTCACCGTCGTTTGATTTCATATTTGAGGATTAATTAAAGTATACCTACTTAGTTGTGAACTCAATGCAGTTTATTTTTGACACACATCTTTTTTGTCATTTATAAAACAAAAAAATTTCACCACCAGTAACCAGCAATCAACAACCGTTCTCTATAAAATCCCAGATACTTCCATCTGTACATGAGGTTTATATTCCAGGCAATCCATCAATCCATCGCTCCATCCATCAATTTTCTATACCGCTTATCTGTTAAGGGTCAGGGGGGTCTTGAGCCTACCACAGCTGACATTGGGTGAGAGGCGGTGTTCACCCTGGACGGGTCACCAGTTCATCGCAGGGCAGTCAGGAGCAATTAGGGGCTCAGTATCTTGCTCAAGGATACTTGGATGGTCACCAGGGGAAGTGAGGATCGAACCAGCGACCCTTAGGTTGGTTATCATAGAGCCATGCTGCCCCCTTCCAATGTCTCATCAAATAATATTAATTGACATGCAGTGCATACTCACATGCTTTGGATCAACCAAACTGTCCTGAAATTGTTTCTGATATAAAGGATTGAGTCATTCCTTTTGTAAATACTAAAATTATGATGTCACAAATTAAACATGCTTTGTCCCTGCTTGTGTCAGTACTGATCATTTTAGATAATTTTCAGGATATTATCTCATAAGTCAATATCTGGTAAGTTTGCACAGTTATGAATGATTGTATACCCACTAAAACACTGCTTTAATTTTCACTGCGCACCTCGACCCAAGACATGATCAGGACCCCTGGGTGATATAGCCTACTCAGCACTTTAGCTGACTGAAGATGAAGCTTTCAACACAGCAGGGTTTTTGACAGGCAAATGACACAAATGTCAAAAACCAGGAGCAAAATAAAGGCAGGTGAGCACACACTGACAATCCTGAGTATCTTCTAATTAGCTAAATACGTTTTTTAGACTACACCAGCGCAGTGTTGGTTGTCTTTCTCTTTGCAACAATGATGTGACAAGAATTGCTAATGTATTACATTAATAAAGGTAAAAAAATTTAAATCAGAAGTTTATTTTCACCCATGCATAATGTGGGTGTGTTGCATGGAAGTACATATACAACAACCGTGTCAGCGGGCTATGTGATCTGAAAATGAATCTAAACCGGGGGGGTAAATAATTCATAACCTGGAAAAAGTACAAAAGAAAACAAAGTTTATAGCTTTTTGTATGAGCTAAAAATGGAATATATTTTCCTCATAATACACTGAATTATGTGCTTCATTGTGTGTCTGAATTTGAAGTAAACTTTATTTTACACTCTTGTTTTATTACTCCAAAGGACGTGTTCAATGCTGAAATAAACATCAGTTTCAAGACCTAAAAAGCTGACATTCTGGCTCACACAGGAGCCCCAGGAAAGTAAATACAGATCCACTCTTATAATTAGATGAAGAAAGTTTTAAAGTTAAAGAATTTCACTCTCTCCTTTGCATGAACTGTGATGTGATGAAGCCATGGGACAAATAAGGGGGAGAGGGGAGGAGCAGCGGCAGGATAAGAGAGGGAGGAGAGATGGGGGAATAAAGACTAATTTATGAGTGCGCCTCCAATGCCATCTCTGGGACACTGTATCCCCTTAGATTCTGTCGCCTGGTGTCTGAAGAAGCTGAATGCAAATGGGGCAGGTTTCTAGGTGAGGTTGGGCGTAGTCGTAGGCCCATGTTGGGACCCGGTTATGCGGTTACTAAACAAGTCTTCTTTGTCATACAGACCCCCAGGGGCTGAGCCAAACGAATCCTATCATCTGCAGTGTTGTGTTACTTAAGCAAAAATTTCTCAATTCTGCAGCCACTATTTATAAGATGAAAGACTTTCTTCAGGGAATATAGGAATTAGTTGTTTTCTTCCCCAATTAATGTGTGTTGTATGAATATAGTTTCATGGTCCCTGTATAGATTCCCCTGTGGATTGGTTTGTATGCTGTGTATTTGTTCGTAGTCCATGTGTCAAACTAAAGGAATAAGAAACTGTTTACTGACTTGGTTTTGCTTGCTTTCATGAACCCTGTTCAAGTGTTGGAGATCGTTCTCAAATAATAGAAAATCTATTCAATAGAGTGGAGAGTTTATTTACATTTGGGAAAAAAAATCATGACATCTTATGATTTCTCTGTCCTCCCAGTTGAATAGACCCCTACATGCTGACTAATGCCCGCCCCAAGTCCTTGACGAAATCAGAAAAACTTTGTTGACTAATTGACAAAATCATCAGCAAGTAAAGATAACATCCTCACTGTAATTGAATGTGAAGCATCATTTATCTATAGATTTGTGCCAGACTACTTTATTGGATTGCTTTCCCATGCCTGAAATATGTTTTAGAAAATGACCTAAATTCTTACAGTTAACATAAAAATCAGCGTAATTTACATCACATTTAATTGTCCCCCAATCCATGATGTGAAGTTTTATGATGTGCTCTCTTTTGACAAAGTATAAATTTTTAGACTTCTTTGTGTTGAAGGGGAAAGCTGCATATCCCCGGGCATTGTTGCAGCACTGGAACAGAATAAGGTACTAATAATTAAAAAAAAAAAAAAAAAGGAAGAAAAATGAAAAAAGTGTGATTCTACTAATGAACCTGTTTCTGCAACTCAAGCACTTAATTATCATAAGGCATTCACTAATGTGCTCATTCAAATGGGCAACACTTTCCTTGGAATAATCTGTATGGCTTAATGACTTGAGAAAAGAGCCTGATGACATCCTGCTCACTTATCAACGCTTCCTCCAGACCGGCGGAGATGCTGGGTGGTTATGATCAAACTGGCCCATTACTGGTAGCTAATAAGGTGACAATTCAAAGCAGATTCAACATTTAACTGTTAACTAAAATTTTTTCATCTGATTTTAAGCAGAGGCCAATGATCTGAAATCCGTTTTGTAGTGTTTGAGGTCAATTTGTAAACAAAAATAAGTCTGAGAAGACTTTGTCTTTTCTAAGTTAAATAAATGACTGACATCCTCTCAGCGCAGCATGAAAAGCATCACCTAGAAATATAGGGAAATAAGAAGAACACACACATGTTGTTGACCTTCAACTTCAAGCACACCACAGTTGGCATCATTGGCTGATATGTACATGTTGTGATATGGTCTATCCCACCGAGATATTTTAGAGATTAGATTAGATTAGATTAGATAGAACTTTATTAATACTTTGGGCAGAGCCCTCAGGAAATTCAGACAAATTGAAGACAAAAACCCTAACACTTGTTCTCCAGACAGGGCAAACCTTCTGACAAGATCTCTTAAAACTGCATGGAGGCATGTAATCTGTTATTCTTCCATCCATCGTCTTCCGCTTGTTCCTGCTAAGGGTCATGGGGGGGCTGGAGCCTATCCCAGCAGCTACGGGCGAGAGGCAGGGTTCACCCTGGACAGGTCACCAGTCCATCAAAGGACCAACACATAGAGACAGACAACCATTCACACTCACAGTCACACCTTCGGTCAATTTAGAGTATCAATCAGCCTCGTCCCCTCTTGATGTCTTTGGACTGTGAGAGGAAGCTGGAGTACCAGAGAGAACCCACACAGGAACAGGGAGAACATGCAGACTCCACACAGAAAGATCCTGTCCTGGAGCTGGGACTCGAACCCAGAAACTTCTTGCTGTGAGGCGACAGTGCTGACCACTGCACCACCGTGCAGCCCCGCAATCTGTTATAATTTGTGCCAAAGCAATGCTGTTGGATTCATCATCATAAAACACGGGAAGTTCTACAGCAGAGGGCAGGTTGGGGAGGTGGTTGGTACCATCAAAACCCCAACCAATCCAGTCTAGTTTATACCACCATATTTCGCTACTGTAACCTAACCAATGAGGTTTTTCTAACCTTAACAACATGGTTTTTGTTCCTAAAGCAAACCAAACTATAAGTGGATCGGCACATTATATATAAAAAAAAAACCCAACACGTACTGGGATCTGAATAGGCTGTGGTAGTCATTTTTGAGGTGAGTTCATATATTTCAACTGACCTCCTGGGAATAGAATATCGCACAAATTTATAAAATCAACGATTGATGATGAACAACATAACAAATCTTGTTGTAGTCGATGTTACCTTCAGCTTACAGACTGACAGAGTCGTCACAACTTAGAGCTCAGAAATAAGGAACTGACGCCACTGCTCTTTGTATGGTAAAAGAGATAAAGAGAGTGGAAGCATTACAGGGTATTTTCAAGCGCCTTTTGCTCTGAGTCTAAAATAGGTCTACTTTGACAGGCAACATCAAAGTAAGTCATTATGGCTGTATATGATCCATCCATTAGCTACACACTCAACTTTTGTGCCATTAATTGCTCTTTGCGCGAGTGTGTGTGCCCCTCTTTTGTGTTCTGTATGTGTGATCATTTACTGATATGTATGTGAGTGGTGTATTTGTGTGTGCCCACACACACTCACACAGCCTGTTCTGTCAAGTAGAGGTGTAAAATTAAATCCCTCAGTGCAGATGCATGCAGATGACGTGCTTCAGTGGCCTTGCTGCTCTTTGCACCATTGTAATTGAATAACCTACAGAAAAGTCATCACATTCCCACTTTTCTATTCCCTCTCTATGTAACATGTAAAAAGTCCTCTTGTAACTACCTGGGAGAGCAACCCATCAACAGCTGTTAGAGCTGACTTGAAGGTTAAATATTAGGAAGGAATCCAATTTCTCTTGTCTATTCAGCTCAGCGGTGTGTTAGATTGCAGCTGGACTGTGCTTACGGAGTGTGGGATATGAAGTGGGCTAATCAATCCCCTCTGCTTCATTCTCAAATTCCTCTCATATCAGGTCCCTGCCCCCCGGGCAGGCCTTCTGCTTTCCGAAAGCCAATTCCACACGAAATAAGAACTGTGACCTGCAGCTAGAGGGTGAAGTTGAGTTTTCCCTTCATGATTAATCTCTTCTTGGGTGGTTTTCAGAAAAAAGGAGAGGGGGAGGATAGAGCGAGGGGGTGAAAAAAAATAAGAAAACATGCAAGTCGCTGCCTTGTGACCTGCAAGTTTTTTTCCTCTGAATGAGCCTGGTGCACTGGAGCCTGCTTATCTCCCGAGAGAAAGACAGAATTCATTTTTTGACAAGGTTTCATGTTGACACTGAGAAAATGAACTACCCGATTCTATGATTAAACCTGGGCTGTCATAATTGTCATCTGAACTGTGGCAACGATGAAAATGTAACGTTTTTTCATGGCTTTTTGGAGGAGTTGGAGCTCAAGAAATGGAGTCTCGATTCACAGCTTTATAAAACACACTATTGTTAGAAAAAGGGATAAATGCGGCTTTGTTTTGAGAGGATAATAACCTCATACAATAGATGAAAAAATAATTACACACACACATACGCTCACACACACACACACACACACACACAAGCCATTTTGACCTGGCAAACACATTGCTCAATAGATTTCCAGTCTCAAAACATTCCTCAGAGTTTCAATTCAGAGGGAATTTAAAATTTTATCTTAATAAATAAACATTCTAAAAGTAATGATGTTGAACACATTGCCAATATGACCTAAAACAAAGGAGCATGCCCTTATTATTCAGCAGATGGGCTGCCACAGTTGAAGGGTAAAATGATATAACCCTAATGTGCCAGTATAACATTTAACAGGTTATAATGGCATCTGTCACTGAGAGTGGACCTGTCAGACACTACTTTCATGCAGTTAAATTGCTCTTAATGGCTGTTTCTCCCGGTTCAGACCCACTTTTAGATGCAGGGTGATGTCTGTCTAAGGAACAGTTACATTAAAAGCATTGAGCTAGAATGAGATGGACTAACAGACCATATCTGCTGCACCACCTGTCCTTTGTTCAGTGTTTCTGAGCTAGCTCGCCCTCTTTGTTGAAGAAAACCTCCCAGGAGGTCAGTTATGACTTCAGCATTAAATGGTCAACATTGAAAGCATCAGTGTAGAAGAAACGCAGTCACACAGGGATTCTAAAAGGCCTCTAGAAATGTTTACATTTTTAATGCTATAATGATGATCCCACATTCAATGTAGCTACATGTTTTACTCACCCATCTTGTAAATTTTTTAAATGTGTAAAACATTCCATTTGGGAAAACAGCCCATTTGCCCACTACCACCTACCAAACAAATTGGCTAAGAACAACAAATTTCAATCTATGTCTGAATATTTCTTTGTTTGTGTGTTTTCCCTCTCCAGCAAGGCACTTATGAAAGTGTTCTTTTGCATCAGAGATAAGGTATGCTGGTCCGTTGGGAAGCCGGTGAAAGTGGGTTTTAGAATGTGTGGGAGACCGAATCTTACGGATAGAAGTACCTCTGCGCCAGGCTAAACAGTGGGCACGGGCCTCAACACACACCATAATGGAAGAGCCAAGTAGCATACAGTGTTTAAGTGCAGGTTTGAGCTGAGGTAAACAAGCCACTACCCACCACTGGTCCAAGGGCCTGAAAGTTATTCATTAAAAATATGATGGCGCAGGTCTCTCCACCAAGGCCACCAGAAACTGTCCCTTAATGTTTTTTTTGTATTTTATTGTGGTCTAGTTTCCAATCAGAGAAATTAAGCCTACAGACTACAGATTAATTTCTGCGCTGCGAAGATACTATGTGTTCAGGTCGCCCATCCCATTTATGTTAATGCAATATCTCAAGAAGGCCTTATACAAATTCTTAGGGGATTTTCCACTGGTATTCAAGGATGAGGTCAAAGTCAATGGAATGTGACAAATATAACAATGTGTGTATTTTAGCTGAATTACGTTATTGGGTTGTATTATTCCCTGTTGATAGGGACATGAAGATGGTGAATTTTAGCATGTGGAATTTTACATAGATCTGTGCCCTTTTTGCACAAGCAGCATAAAAGTTTTGTGCCAGCTATTAATGATGTAAATGATGATGTGGAAGACTGACATTTTGTCAGATGCTTTTACCGTAAGGGTAAGACTGCAGGGTGAGAAATGCTGCCAGAGTCCTCCTCACCTCATTGTCCTTTTGCAAGATGGAGGATGGAGCGTCGATGCCATCTCTTAGCACCAGCTACGACTGTCATCTCAGAGCTCCGCGGCACTTAGGCCCCATTTGCTTTTAAGGATGTCTGACAGGACAGCAGCTTCGTATGATCAAACTTTACTTTCGCTGTGCACTTGTGACAGTTCATTGAGAGAGGCTCTAATGTGCTGTCAGCAGTGCTCTCCACTCAGCTGCCTTGATTTACCTTCCCCATCTGTCTCAGTCAAACAGCACTAAGTTGATGATGAAGGGGAGAAAGGTGGCCTGTTAATTCCAGACCTTTCTATTTAATAATGAACTCACTTCATGTGAACCAATATTTCCTTAATGAACACTTACTATACCACATGTCTGTGCTGTATTTAGCGATAGAGTGCTTTAGGGATGATGCATTTTTTAAGGTTTCCTCTGCTAAAAGGAAATGGGTTTTTCCATTTGATTTTGGATTACAGCACACAATAAGCTCTGTAGCTAAAGAAAATTTATGAGACTTCCATATTCTATTCTGCAAGATAATCTTCACCGATGCACAGAACTTTTACGAACTTGATGCATAAATGCAACTATCAAGGGTACAGAACAGACACAACAACAAAATAGCAAAAGATTGTGCTATGAACAAACTGCAGCCAATTCATCTTGATTCTGCATCAGTTATATAGAACCCAATTTCCATACATGGGTTCATACCTCAAAAAAAAAAAGTGAGCTGATTTCTGTTGAGGAAGTTTTGATTTATGTTCTATAATGATCAGCCAAAAATCCTTGATGGTCAGGAATTCAATTTATGAAAAAATGTTGATGTTAATATCTTCATATTCTGAATTCATGTAACTTCCTTGTTTGAAACTAGTTTAGTACCACAGAATTTTGGGCAAATCTATGAGTGCGCACTGCCATGTACTCTTAGTCAAGTCCTCATCACTGCATTAAAACGTCAGTTTGACATGAGTACATTTCCAAATTATTCACTATTGATGTTAAGTGCAGGTCTAATGCAACCAAAAAAAGACACATAAACAGTATTGCTTTGAAACACTCGAAATGATGAACGGTTGTAAAACCACAATGATGGTTGCGGTTTAAAGAGCCCTCACACTTTTACAGTAAATTATTTATTAATGATACAGAGCAAATGCATTCAGTCACTGCAAAACTTTTACTCAACAAAATATTTTTGAAAACCACTGTACATGTCCTCAGTTTCCTGAAAGGTGCACTAAACCTTGTTGCATGGTTTCTGCGTGATTTCATTTTTGTCTCAAATCATAGGCGTCTCCCCTTGATCCACTAGCTGCCTGCCCCCTGAATACGCTATGAAAAAGTCAGAACTCTGGAGACAACACAGGGCTCACAAATGGCAGACAAACACTGAGTGCACAGGATGTGCACATAAACATAACAAACCATGTTCCAGCCAATCACCGATAAAATGGTTGGGGTTTGGGGGGGGGGGGGGGGGGTTAGTGCACGTGCATACATTGGGGAATTAGCAGAGTCGATTGAATAGTGTAGTAGCAAGCTGCTAGATAGCTCTACGGCATCTCAACACATACACTTAGGGTAATGGCCGAGGCACGACCAAAGAAAGGACGCTCATTTTAAAAATATTGGCTGTAACTTAATATCATAAAGATATTGTATAAAGATTTAAAATATACATTTACTCATCCAACGGTTGGTGTTTGCTCACTCATCTTAGCGATGTTAGCGCAGCAAAGATCCACTTTCCATGTAGATGTGCGTTCATGACATTTACAGAAACACAGGGAGGGGCCAGCCTGCTCTGTGTTTGTTGATATTAAAAACAAATTTCAACGGAAGTGACGTCAGGCAGCAGCACTTAGTGCACCTTTAAGTATTTCTATTAGCTGTATTGAGTCTTATTACTTAATATTAATTGACTAATTTAGATTATGTGAATAGGTCTTGCCATTAGGCCATTGTTGTCTATATTCAAGCGCTTCAGTTCGGAGCAGAACACTATGTATGTTTCCTTGAAAATGATTTTCACATAATGATTCACTGCCCTTGATGAACTCAAGCAAAGAGGTTCAGTTCATCTGAAGTGATCAGATCATTTTCTTCTGAGGTCTTCATTTCTTTTTGTTTTAAGGTGCATTTCTTCAGAAATTGCTACATTTACAAGCTGTAATACACGTATCTGATAAATATGAAACCGAATGAGATTCCTTTCGCTCTCTGTTTCTCTATCTCCTTTTACGCTTTGATCAAACCATCCCATGACATATCCATTGTCGGCTTTTCAGCTCCTCCAGGAGTGGGCCAGGCCTAATTGGTGCTACAAGGAATAAATCAAAAGCAGGAAACAGGACTTGTTCCAAACAAAGCTTATGATGCACTAAAAGAACTCATGTTACCTTTGCCTGTCCGGTGAGTTTACATGTCACCTCATGTACTATTTTTCCAACACTGCTCCAGCTGATATATGGCTGCTAGAGTAACTGTGGTTCGACATTACACAGCCATCCTGTGAGGTACCTGTGCTGCTCTCTTGGTCCTTATTCTAATCTTATTTAACAGTCTCTGCCTGACACGCAATTCAATGCCGGCTCCCAGATTGGAGAGTTTCCAAACAATCCTGAGCTCACCCAAGCTTGGAATTGGTTTTCCGTGGAACATCTCCCTCCTCCCTTTGGGCACTTTACCAATTTGACCAAATTTGTTCCATCACTGGTTCTAAGTACCAGAAGTGTTTTCTGCCCACACTTGGACTCTGCAATTTGCACATTCTTTGCAGAACATTAACAGCTTTGTCAGGGGCTGAGCTAGCGGCTGCTGTGGTGTTGGGGCCCATGTATCAGAGGATACTCGCCTGACATTAACAGAATTTCCGATCAGTTAACTTCTTTAACACAACTCAAATTTATGATTTCATTCTTTGATTTAATCCCCAGATATACAGACATGAATGCATTTGATATGTTAAAGCTGGTGTAAAAACAATTAATGACTTAATTATTGATAACACACTGGATTTCCACGCATGGTTGCAATGGAGCTACAGTTATAGCTCAATTAGGCCATTTATTTGGACTATTATCCCCTTCCTTGCGTACACGTACAGAGGAATCATGTATTTTTTCTCATTGTGTCCTCAAGAACAGTAGCTGTCTGTGCCCCTTTAAAGCTGGTTGCTATCAAGCTTTTGCATCATATACCAAACACGCTAGTCAGTGGCACTGTTAAATTCATAATACAGGAAAATATAACGCTGCACATTTCTACTTGACTGTTGGTGTGCTCTTTCATGTTCAGATTATACACTGCAGCAGGACCTACAGCCCACGAAAAGAACATCTGAGCCAGTATGAGGCCAATTCAAGCACTTGAGAAAAATGAACTCTTTTCTCATTATGTTAGCCTGACTTTGAAATGATGAACTAAGTCCAATTCCAGTCAGAATAAAGTGTTTTACATGTATTTTATTTGTACACCTTTAGTCAGTCTAACAATAAATCCACTTTTTCTAACATCATACAAACATATTGACCATATAGTATGTTGTAACGCTATACTTGTAATAATGTGTTGTCCTCATTCTTGCAAACATTTGTACAAATCAATCATGTATACGAATGTGTTCAAACCCAATTCAGCTAGAATATGCTTTATTTCACTATTTTGACCTGTCTCTACATGTCTGATTATACAGTATTTCAACTTCTCCATGTTAATAATATGAGTGTCATTGAGCTGCTTTACTTTGTGTCTGTATGCTAATATGACCCCCAAATCACAGATGGAGGGAAGAACCTGCAGGTGTCTCTTCCTGACAGCAAGGCCACGCTAATACTGCTCTGCTCCCGGTGATTGAAGAGAATTTCCTCCAAAGAAACACAAAAAATCTGAGCTATCTTACACAATAACGCCTCAGAGATCCAAATAATGTAAAGTGCTGCATCCAACAAAATTCTTACCACAACAACATTCAAATTTCAGATAATGATTATTTGTCATCAAGGCATCTGTCCAGCTGATGCATATTGGGAACACAATGAACCACTAAAAGTTGATATACTGTAATGGGCAAAGATAATTAGAGTTATAAAACCCACCATAAATGCTCCATTGAGATCAGGAGTATTCGATTATGCACACAGAAATGCACGCCCACTGCTCTTTTAATTTAGGGGATGAGTGTTAACAGAACTATCATTTAGCCATGTGATCACATTGGAGGTGTACATTCAGATAAAGACTGGGATGCTTCATAAAACACTGCTTTGGAGTTGGGTGATAAGTGCTCAAATTATAAGTTAGCTAATATGACCGAGTGTAAACTTTCTGGCTGTTCTGAGGCATGTGCTGCTGCAGCGAACAGCTTCAGGCTCCAAAAGCAATTAACAAAAACTTTAAATAATTCCAGCCAATTCTTCTCTTGCTATCTGGTAGAAAATGATGCATTACTGTATACGTTGATTATGAGTGGAAAGAATGCCTTTATCTGCAAACTGAATACCTTATGATGAGCCTGCCACTTGAAAGAGCCCAGTTTTTAAATTTGTGCCTTTCCTCTTTACATCCCCTATTCAAATGAATACACTTCATTACATGCTCATCTTCATCCACAGTCTCCACTTAAGCAGCTGGGTAGTTGTGGATAGAACCTAAATGTTTTTACACTACATTTCGCTGTAAATGTGCCATCTTAAATAGCTGAGAACAGATTTCTGTTGTGTTGCAAAAGAAAACAAGTCACTTTAGATGCTTTTAGATTCATGATCATTTTAAAGTCAACCCATGTTTCTCTATCACTTGTTTTATGTTTTAATTCCCAGAAAATTATTTACTCTCAAATTTGATTATGTTTGCTCTGAATCAACACAGCAGCATATGAGTTTGGTGGCAATTTATTTGTAGTTCTGCAGGCCTTGTGTGAGCCTGGCCTGCTGTATCTGTCCTCTGCTCTGCTGGTTCACCATGAAAACAGAGAGGAGAAACCTGCCCCCATTTAATGTCCTCTGATGGACTCAGCTTGTTCTTTATCTCTCTCTGCATCATGCCGTTCTGCGTGGCTGTAATAGGATAATAGACTCATCTCTATTTTTTTAAGGCCATTGACTTGAAACATTGTTGATAAATGTATTTCAGCAAAATGCAGGTATTGGATGTTTCTGCTGCCTTTTATTTACCTTGAAATCTTTGAGAAATGGAGTTGATTAAAAAAACTATCTATCTATCTATCTATCTATCTATCTATCTATCTATCTATCTGTCTGTCTGTCTGTCTGTCTGTCTGTCTGTCTGTCTATCTATCTGTCTATCTAATGTAGTAAAAACAAGGAGACAGCAGCTGTGTTTGTCTTGTCCTGGGTGTTTGATGTCATTATTTAGAAGTAATGAATTGAGTAATGATGGCATGATTACAGCTTTCATTAATCCAGTGACTGGTTATGTTCATCAGTTGAGCTCCACAGTTGGGACGGAGCATAACCGATGAGAGCGCCGCGACTTTACACTGTAATACGGGAGTGTGGAGGTCGGAAGGCGAGGTGTGGACACTGTCCCCTAGTTTCTGTTTTTGTATGGTGCAAATTCATTTATTGGTTTGAAATCATGGTGACGAAAGCCTCCAAAATCTTGAGGGCTACATTGCATGACTCATGTGTTTATAGATACACCAATGTCATGACTCAGACTTCTAAATTAGGTTTGCATAAGCCATCTAATAAAAATCACTGTCTAGATTTGAATCGTCAAAATGATTTTGGCAGTAGTGTTGAATTTATTGATTAAAAACTAGACTAAAAATGTTCTTGATTTCCCTTTTTTAGATTTCTTCATATAAAACTAACATTCAAATTGTCTACAATGAGAGCAACTTTTAGAAACGTCATCTGTTAAAAATACGATGAAAACTATTGAGAATTGTCATTAGAGAAAAAAAATTATAGGAAAACATATCAACTGAACAAGAAATAACAACAGAAGACACATTAATTCTCACCTCAAAGAAATCAAACATTGATTCTCACTTTTTTTAATGCAAACAGTTTTCACAGACGAAATTAGTAAAATAGTAGTTATGGTTTACTCTGACTGAGATAAGACTAAAATTCCCAGACTAAATTCTTGACTGATTCTTGAAAAACAGGATGGGATTGACTAAATAGAATTAAAAATCATTTGATGTGGATTAAATTAAAAAGTGAACACTTTTTTAAATCACATTACTGAGACACCTTACATTTCCCTCTGTAAAAAGTTTCCACTAAGTTTTTTGTAGTTTTATCAGCTGATGCAGTTTTGGTGTTAAAATGGACTTAACTCTTCAGTTTATGTGCACTTTCATCTTGTTATTGAATCATGAAGTTGCAATTAGAGTACCCAAACAATACCAGCGAGCTTCAAAGCCTTGGGAAAATATGAAATGAGATACTCAGGTTCTCCATAACTTCCTGCTGTGCTCTTCCCACAAATGCAGCAGTGTGTCCAAGAGGAGGGGTGTGCTGTGTAAACTCTGTCCATATGCAGGTGACTCCCAGCCCAGTGTCCCAGCGGCCTTTTAGTAGGGATGTTGTGTTTGCTTCCTGGGGATATGGATAGTGAACTCAACACAGCAAACCCCATTTAAAATCTGAGCATATTCAGGCCAGTGGAAGAACAGGATGAGACCTGTGCTAATGTCCTCTGAAGGGCATTGTGTGTGTGTGTGTGTGTGTGTGTGTGTGTGTGTGTGTGTGTGTGTGTGTGTGTGTGTGTGATAACTAGTCTCTACCAGGCAGATGGCCTCCCCAGTTACAATGCAGCTGAATCCCCTCCATCCTTTCTCCACCCAGTTTCGGAGACTGGTTCCCTCCCTTATTGTTTGTATGAAGGCCACTGTCCTTATTTATGATTTTTTTTCTGTTCAATGTGTGTGCTTAGAGACCCCCATGGTGGTGAAGTTGCCGTGACTTTCATTAAAGCCGAGGCCAAATGAAATATGGATGTGATGGAAGTGAATTAGAGTGATGGAACTGGCCAAATATTGTCTTCCTAGTGTCTTGGCAATACTGCCTAGAGGGGATGGAAGCTCAGGCCTGCCTGCGGAAAGTAAGAACTCCAGCACATTCATGAGCAGCCAGAGAAGAAGAAGAGAAGAGGTTTGCTTCCATATAATGTTGATGACTGTTGTTTGACTGAGTATTTTGGTGTGTATTTTTGTGTGGAGGGGATTTTACCTGTGAGTAAATGCGGTTTCCCACGACTTTAATGGAACTTCAACACATCTTTCATGACTGACATCTGTATACCAGTGGTACATAAATGTAATTTGCATTAAATAATTTAATGCCCCCCCCCCCCAAAATGACAAAAAACTGTATTAAAAAGACAAAGAAAAGAAAAACAAATAAACAAATATCCAAAAATCCTATCTCTACCTCAAAGGTAGCGTAGCAAAAAAAAGGACAAAAAAGAGAAAATCTTTTCTTTGCATAAAGTAATAAGACTGGACAAGGGATTTTTTTGAGCTGTTGAAATTTCTATACGGAATATTTTTTACCATGGTTTAAGGATGTATTTTAAGTTTACACTTAGAAAATATAGGCGTTATATCACAGCCTAAGATCTAACTCCAACAATCCAACATGAAATTCGAATGCGTTTTTGCAAATACTGTACAGATGGAAGCTGAAAAGAACTACTTCACACTGAATAATTGGCTTTTGACAACCAAGTTGTCACGACATCAAGTTGGACCCACTTTGTCCCAGCTTGTTGTCATGCTGCAAAAATGAAAAGAGTCAACAATATGAATTCAGGTCATTCCTCTTAAAAATAATCGCTTAACATGGAAAAGTTAACAACTTGAAATGTATGGACTGCACAAGCTCTGAAAGACTGGCCTTTTTACAGTAGAATATCCATCCATCCATTGTCTTCCGCTTATTCCTATTAAGGGTCGCGGGGGGGCTGGAGCCTATCCCAGCGGCTATGGGCGAGAGGCGGGGTTCACCCTGGACAGGTCACCAGTCCATCACAGGGCCAACACATAGAGACAGACAACAATTCACACTCACAGTCACACCTACGGTCAATTTAGAGTATCAATCAGCGTCGTCCCCTCTTGATGTCTTTGGACTGTGGGAGGAAGCTGGAGTACCAGAGAGAACCCACACAGGAACAGGGAGAACATGCAGACTCCACACAGAAAGATCCTGTGCTGGAGCCGGGACTCAAACCCGGAACCTTCTTGCTGTGAGCTGCTGCAAACCATTGCACCACCGTGCAGCCCACAGTAGAATATCATAATGATAATCTATTGTGCCGCTTTAGCACTTATTTGTACAGTTCTCTTTTCTGGAGTCTTATTTGGATGACACACAAACAGATGTGTGTGTCAAAGGTTTACACGGTGTACATGGGAAGTCCGTTTGAGTGGAGCAACTTTAGCTCTAAAAGTGTATTCTGGTTGTGGTGGTGATGTGGGGAGGGCAGGATGAAGTGGGAAAAGAAAGCTTAATTGAACAAACTAATGAGTACATCTTATTTCCATTGGGGATGTGCCAGTGAGATTGTTTGACAGTTTATCTGTGATAAATAAATGCTTTAGGAGCTAATTAGCTTCTTGGACCTCGGGGGAGGGGGTTGTTGAGTGTCCGAGGGTGTGTGTGTGTGTGTGTGTGTGTGTGTGTGTGTGTGTGTGAGTGAGAGAGAGAGAGAGAGAGAGGATAGTCTGTATATTGCTGTATTAAGTCAAGACTAGCCCACATCCATCTCCTCCCCCACTCAAAAATAGTCCCATGTTTAGCTACCCTTAAGCAAAAAAAGTATTTAATAATTTAAAATGAACCTGTCTAGATGCAAAGAAATTAGAATTAATCACATCTATAAGCGAAAGTCACTTCGTAAGTCATCAGTCTCATGACGAGAAAATCATTTCTTGTTCCAACTTAAAAGGAAAGGAAGCTGCTGTGAGCAGCCAAAAATAGTCTGACACATAACTCCCCCATAAAACCACAGCCTGTCATTTTTACGCAGTTGGTTTTGTACCAATTAAACCCCAAACAAGATATTAGATGTGAGTCAGTAAATTTTGCCTCTTTCTGACAATCTACCTGTTTGCTCTGAACTAACACACTGCTGGAACCTACGAAAGGAGCCCAGATCCTCTATATGACTCTCAGCATGGAAGAAAATGGATGAAGTAGTCTTTTAATGTAGCTCCCCCAAAAGATAATTAATATGAACAACATTAAGAAAATTCAACCATTGAATCCGTTCAATCTTGTTCAACCTGAAGTGACACACCTTTCTCTGGTCAAAACTTTTCTTCATGAATAATCCACAGCTGTCAGCTTTGCTCAGCCTTTCACCTATATCACACTATTTAGGGCCTCTTTTCTATATCTCTTTGGGTGTTGGGAAATGTATGGTACAGCCTGTCTTGATAAGAGCATATCTGCTAATGAGACCGCATTCAGGACTCTAAGGCTGGTCCTATCTCTGGGCCAGCATTGCATCTGGGCGTCAGGGTCTGGGGTCTCCAGGGTGACACAAGAGGCAAGCCACAGTCGAGCCACTGTTACTTCCTTGAACCCCTTCAGTGATGACAACAGAACAACTCTATTTTTCCATGTCGGCTTCATTAAGCTTTTGCAAGACACTGGTAAAACTTAAAGAGCTAGTAGGTCGTATTATTACCACTGCCAAGGAGGTAATCTGACTGTTTTGCTTGTTGGAAGGACATCACAGCAACAAATGCAGGGATTTTGATTAAATTTGGTGAAAAGATAGATAATACTACAAGGAACAAAAAATTTGAAAAACTTTTGTAAGCAATCTGGATCAAATCCAAGCTCGTAGATCCTGAAGACAGTTCTAAGTCACGAACAGGATATAGGTTTTAGCTGCATTTTTCAAGATACATTTCAATTAAATCAAATTAAAATATGGGCAACATCATCATCATGATCATATCCTGGATTTTTTTTGTTAATGCAATGAACGATATCTCCCGAAAAAGAGAATAGTTGGTGGAATTCCTTGCGGCTATGAAGATTTTTAATATACAATAGTAAGGACATATTCCTCATTCAGGTACACAGCCTCCTTGGAAATGATATAAACCCTGTGAATAGTTTGTAGTTAAAATATTTGATCGTTTGGTAGATTCAGTTGCACACCATCAGTTTCAAAAACATCTTGGAAATGAGTGAAAACAAGATCCTCATAAAAGCAGGGGAATCTCACAGATGGTCAGGTGCTCAATTTCAAAATGAACAAAAGAAGCATCATTCAAATTAGATAAGAAATTTGTTTGAACTCTTTTTAATTTACTTTGTCTTTAACCATGTTAAGACAAATTTTAAAGGTAGAGTCCGCAGCATTTTCCTTAAAAAAAACTTGGCTAATACAAAATGAATCAGGTTCAATCATCACTTAAGGGCCTCTGGAGATGTGTGGTGCTGAATGTGTCTGTCTGCCTAAGCCTGTATTTCAGTGTTTCAGGACGGGGAGTGGGTGTGTACCCAATGATAGCACGCAGGTGAGGTTGGGCATGGATAAAACACAGGGAGAAGATGAATTTCATTCTGGAAAAAGGGAAGATAATCTTTACGCACGAAGCACTGAAGAAAGGGAAACACAGTCTTACTGAGGTTCTTGACAGCATTTAGCATGTGCTCACCTGCATTTAGGTTGTGCAAACAGGCAAGTTTCTTGTCCGCATTTTGCACATTCTAGCAAGTAGTTAGCACATGCAGGATATGGCGTTTAATGTGAGAGGAGGGGCCAATTTGAAAGAATGTTGACTTGACGTGCAAATAATTCAAACTATCAATTCTCAAACTGAAATTGCCTCCAATGGTGAGATGTGGGATTCTTGGCAACCCCAGGGCAATGGCTGGAAAAGTAAATGAAAGTAACACAGCCATTTTAAAAGAACTGAACTGGAGGTTTTTAATTATGATTAATTTACTTTTAACTCAAGGCAGTGGCTTAGAAACTCAATAACAGTTATATCCTTTAAAAAACCGAACTGAAAAGTTGTATGTACTAATTTACTCTTTAAAAACATAATTATAGAAACCAAAAGACTCCTTGAATGTTATGGTATAAATGCCTATGAAATTTGGCTTAAGACTTCCCCAAAGATTGAAAACTTTCCCGTTATACAGCAGAGGATTCTTTGTATTGTCAAGAAATCTGCTCCTGTTAATCCATGAAGTAAAATACTCTCTCAGTATGCCATGGTCAAACATTGGAGAGGGCGACAATTTGAATTTGAAGAATAAAAGGTGGAATACAATATGCACCAGTAGAATAGAATGAACATGATAATTATGCTAAATTATAAAGTGTTGCTGACATCTGTCACCCCAGAAATTCTTTGAACAAATGAGGAGAAATAAACACAGAACATTCCTCTGTTGCAAAGGAGTGTAATCCTCTCGCCTCCCTGTGCTCTTTTCTTTTCTACTGACAATGATAATTACAGTTTTTGTTGGACGGCTTTCAAGGATTTATCTCCGTTTTATATTAATGGGTTTCTGAGGCTTTTAAATCCAAAAAGTTTAATTTGTTGGTTCAGTGTGGCCATTGTGAGTTTTCAATTTTCCATACTTTTGTTTGAAACACCTTTAAGTTGTGATGTGACAGTCTTCTTGATGTTCTGCAGCAAAATTATTTCAACTTCTCAATGTATGGATACAATGTTCCATACTTGATCAAAAACACAGAGGAAAGCAAAATAAGTCCGATTCTAAACCCAGTCACACTCAAGTCCATCAAAGTACAGAGTGTGTAATTAGCTCCAGAACAATTCAGAGGAGCGTTTTTTTAACTGGATATCAACATCACATCTTCCGTCAGATACCAGCATTGTTAAGATTTGATTCGATGGGAACTGGGAAGCCAACAGGACGCGATGAATTCAAAGTCTGACATTTATCTCAGTCATCCATCAATCTCAACCATCTTCTATGGATTTTGTGGTTCTAAAACATCCATACAGGGGTTTTTGTTTTGTTTTGTTTTTTACTCAAGAGGGACAAGATGTACAACCCCTGAATGGATTTGTTACATTTGCTTTTTTAAAGCATTTGCTTTAAGGGCGAATGTTTTATTTCTTTTTCGATGGTATACACGTTACCAACAGCATCCTCAATATACAAAGACTGAAAAAGAGCAGCCCAGTTTGGTTAATTACCTCCACCAACTCAACTAAACCATTTGAGCAAAATGAAAACTGCTCATTACTCTAATAAATGAAATTAATTTTTAAAAAATGGTTTAGTTTTCCGCTCCTTGGTATTTTCACACACTCATAACACATTTTTATTTATAAACCAGTTGACCACCATGTGGTTGAACATTGGTCTGTTTTAACTCTTGTACATTTTTTTCAGCATGTTGACATTCATCCACCCAGAGAGGTAACACATCATGAAAGATAGATGGACAGGGACAAGGACTTGGAGATTAATGACTTTAGGATAGAAGTTTGTTATTGAACAACATCTTTTGGTACTCAATTATATTGAACTCAAACACTCTGGATCACTCAAAAACACAAGGGTTTTGATTAAAATTGGAATAAATACAGATAGTATTAACAAGTGGTCGAAGAGGCAATCTGGATCACAGCTGAACCACTGGGTCATGAGCTGAATATACCATTTAACTTAACTTATATATATATATATATATTCTTTACAAACTATACTCTAAAAAGCACCATGAAATTGTGAGATTCACTGGGATTTATGATCAAAGAAAATTCCGTCCCACCACATCCTTTTCAGCCAGTTTTTGAAACTGTCCACCATGTTGTTCTACACAATGACTGACAGACCACAAAGTGCATCCCCTCATTCAAAGCCTACTTCTTATAACCAAGCTGGGTTTTAATCAGACCATGCCACCTGTGAGGCTCGTCAGAACTTGAGCCCATGGGGGCAGTGCTGGCCTTCATTACTGAGTCGCCGGTTCTGGCCCAGATCTCCTCTTGCTCTATCTCCCTGCCTCTGTTCTTCAGTATCTTGCAGGCATGGTGGAGAAATGAAAACTGGCTGCTCCATCCTCCACATCACTCTACGGCCGCAATTTGTCATTTTTCACACAAGATGAAGCCTTTTATGAAACGAAATGAGTTTCCCCAAAATGAAGCGCCACAAAAGCCCCGTGATTAATTTGCTTGTTAGGCTATTGCAGCTGTCACCTGTGGAAGACATCTGGACAGCAGACTGACTAATGCCAGCAGTAGGGCTGAAGCACTCTCTCTCTCTCTCTCTCTCTCTCTCTCTCTCTCTCTCTCTCCCTCTCTCTCTCTCTCACTCAGTTGCTCACAACCTTCCCCACAGTCAGCCTTTCAGCAGGCTCTTAGGGGCGCTACTCACTGTTTGAAATAGCCCTTTTCTAAGGGGCAATTAATAAGCATTACTTGTGATTGACATGGTAATTAGTTGCATTTATGTAGTCATAAGAGGCTTTGTCTGGGTTTGCAGGGTGGTGGTGCAATGAACTGACGAGGGGTGGGCAGTAGAACGGAGGAATAAGCACTGCGACCTCACTTAAAAACTAATAGTCCACTTGATTTTCACTTTTCTGACAGTGATTTTGTCAAAAATGCCACAGCCAAAATAACAAAGTAATTTCAGCTTTCGCATTATGTTCAGTATAATCGGAATAGTGTACGGCGATAAAAAATAATTGGTTTTCATGTTGGAGTAGTATAAGTAATAGAGTTTGTGGTATGTGTACTAAAATATGTCATCATTCTTCACTTGTGTACATAGCGTGAGCATGTGTGGTCAAGCAAAATTAAGTACCACTAACGTCTAAATCACTTTAGAGTTTGATAACTTCTCATATTACAGTAATAAAGTTCACGATGCATCCTTATTTTATTTTAACTAAAATATTTTAATTTCCTGTCCTTTTTCCTTGTCAGATGTTATGGAGTCTATTGAAGAACATTGAGGGATGTAATGGTGAGCGCAGGCTTATTTTTTAATTAATGAGGAATTACAGGGTAGCATCAGTTTATTTGTGTATCCTGTTTAATAAAGAAATGTTTCTTAGAAAATGAAGGCTTTGTTGGCATAACTGGTGTTGAGTAAATTTAAAAACACAACACAATACTCAGAGATTTACAGAGCATAGATTTGCTCAGGCTATTTTGAATGTCATCAAATGGATTGTGTCTTATTCGTGTGACTAAAGCTGTTCTCCAACAATGTATTATCACATTCCAGAAAGACACAGAGAGAATAACCGGCCTTCTACTGCAATAATAAACTGCATGAAAATGGTAAAATCAGTGAAAACTCTTAGAGTATGCAGGTGCACAAGTATAACTCATTCATTTCTTAGAATCAAGTTGTTAAACATATATTTGTACAGGCATAATATGTCTGATAAGAATAACGCTAATGTTTAGATTCAGGACTGACAGTCAGAACAAAGTTGGTCAACAATTTGCAAATGTCGAAGTCCACTGTATAGATTACATAACCTTTACTTAAACATAAACACATGAAAGTGTTTTCAACATAATGAAGAAATGTATCTAATGAGTTGCAATATATACTGACAATATCAGCCAAAGGCTCACTGACAACATAAGTGCTAATTGCTAATTGCTATTCAGCCGCTCATTATGACACGTGGATATGTTTAGGTGGTCACAGCTCTGGAAAAATCAAGGTCTTGGTTCAAAAAGAAAATTAAACCAAGACAGATACATGAGGGGCGTCAACATGTACGGTGGCCTGGAAGTGAAAAACATCTTTACAAAATGTGAAACACTTTTATGGAGCTCGAGACAAATTTACATTTGAGAAAACAGTTTTACGTATCGTTAAAAAAAATTACATGAACAAAACACTTTTAAAAACACTGAAAACAAATTTATAAGTGGCGAAACACTTTCACAAATGGCAAAACAAATTTACATTTCACAAAGCAAATTTATAGGTGACGGCATCACGGTGGTAGAGTGGTTAGCACTGTTGCCTCACATCAAGAAGGTTCTGGGTTTGAGTCCCGGCTCAGGCACGGGATCTTTCGGTGTAGAGTTTGCATGTTCTCACGAAAGATCATGCCCGTGTAAATTGTGTGAAAAAAAGGAGTGAAATGGAGTCTGGGGGACATCAACAGAAAGACTGATCTTATTGAAAAGGCCAAAACTTCATTGGGAGATGAGTGAGCAGCTCTCGCAGCGCAGACCAGCCCAAATTTTGTTATTTATTTACTTTTTTCTGGAGCTTCCACAATGACAGCCTGGCAGGGCACAGTGACAAAATCAGATCACGACAGGAAGGTCGCGTGAAGCCTGAGACGATGCGGGTTGCCTTTTTCACACTGCAGGGGAGCAGAGCAGAGCGGAGCCGTGCCGCTAAAAACCTGGGTCGCTTGGCAAGTCGGTGGACACCAGCTGAAATGCCAAGTCGACCCTTTCAGAATGCCCAAACACCAATGTTCACCCACGTTTTTGGTGCAGTGTGAAAGGGGCTTAAGCAACCCGGGTGTTCAGCGGCTTGTCTGCAGTGTGAAAATGGCACCCCGCGTAGTATCAGGTTTCTCGTGATATGACTCGTTGACGTAGATATACCTTCCTATCGTATTCTGATTTTGTCACTGTGCCACCTGTCAGGCTGTCATTGTGAAAGGTTCGGGAAAAAAAATAAGTTAAAAAAATTGGGCTGCGCCACGAGAGCTGCTCACTCATCTCTCAATAAAGTTTTGGCCTCCATCATAAGATCAAGATGATCTTATGTGAATTAATGTACGTCATGCTTGGGAACTCCCACCAACCGGGGAACCCTAACATGAACTGCGCAAGCGCGACCATGTTTATAAACAACTTCTATAGCGATCGACTGAACAACGTCTATGCTGTTGTTTGTTTACCTCACAGTGTTCCAGCACACTTTTATGTGTAATGATGACATTGTCAGTGCAATGACGTACAAGAGAGAAAAGCACAGGCACGCAGCCCTCACAGCAGGAGCTCAGACCCGCATCTGAATGCGCCCTAATGCTGAGCAAACGCGGGCACAAAAACCCGCATAGACACGCATGTTACTGTGTGAAAGAGGTATATGTGTTGGCCCTGCGATGGACTGCCGACCTGTCTAGGGTGAACCCCGCCTCTAGCCCGAAAGCCACTGTGATAGGCTCAGCCCCCCCCCCCCCCCCGTGACCCTTAATAGGACAAGCAGAAGAAAATGGATGGATGGAAATTTACAAGTCCCAAAACAAATTAAGAAATAACTGTGGTTATGTGTAAGTGTGTACGTGGTTACAACCGGAAAAGGAATGCACCAGCTCCTGGGCTGAACAGGGTGAAGCGGCGAATTCAAGGTATTGTTGCCGATGGAGGATGGAGCGCGAGGGATGTTTTTTTCCCATTTTGTGGCCAACATATGAGCCAATTGACTCGGTGTTGTTGTTTGTGTGGTTGCTCTTTAGAGTTTTTAAGAGGCATAGACCAGGTGGAGCGACCAGATATTCTACATAATACAGTGCATAAAATATTTGGCTCATATGTTTTCCACAAAAAGGGCAAAACATCCCTCGAGCACTGTCCATCTTCCATCAATGTATATTGATGACACAAAACCTTGAGTTGTCCTCTCCCAGTGATTGGCCCGTTCAGGTTCAGCCCTGGAGCTGGTACATCACTTTTCCGGTGGAAATTTTATTGTAAATTTGTTTCGGGACTTTTGAAAATGTTCTGCCACTTGTAAATTTGTTTTCAGTGTTTGTAAAGTGTTTTTTTTTATGTAATTTTTTCATGACATGTAAAACTGTTTTCTCAAATGTAAATTTGTCTCAAGCTTTGTAAAAGTGTTTCACATTTTGTAAAGTTGTTTTGCATTTCCAGGCCACCGTAAAAAAAACATGGGACTGTAAATATGTAAATATCAAAATCCAGGCAACAATACTGTAAGCTAACAGTGTACTTCAGTCTGCAGTTATGTCAGCATTCGCGAATGAGTGTTACTTTACCATTGTATTATTTGGAACCAAGCATGACCAAATTTCGACAAGAAGGTGAAGCCAGACAGCCCTACTCTGCCTCCGATTGGCTAGCTCTTGCTGCCTAGTTTAAACATGCAGAGGGAGACTGAATATAACTTGAAAAACCTGGTATAATTATGTTTGAGACCTTGAACTCACTTGTAATTTTTATGTTTATTGAACTAATAAATCAATTGAGAAATGGCGTCATATTTTCATAGACGCAAATGCAGGGTGTCTATAAATGCACAGGGCAAATAAGTGGCCAACTGCTGGCCATTAGAAAAAATGCAGGCTAAAGGCAGCTTTGGCTGCCGTAAGAGTCATTCTCTTATAGGTGTCTTTGGGTGAGACTGGGTGGCAGCAACACTTTCTGTATAGAAAGCACATGAGGCCTGAATGCAGGTGAAGTTAGCGTATGTCAACACATCCTACTCAGACACACAGGGAGAACTGATGTTGTTTCTCTGCTAATGGGCTGTTTCCTCTATTTAGTGTGTGTGTACACAGACTGTTGATCAGAGTCAAGCATCTTAGTCTTTATGGGTTGACATGTTATTACAGTGGCTGGGCAAGTAAACTCCTGAAATCAGATGGAGACAGTTTAAATTGCTTGGAATGAATTCAGTTCTTTCATAGCAGATGGGCTGAGATGAGGATCACAGCCTTGGTGTTATTTGCCTCCACTAACCAGTCAAGTGATGGTTTACATGCATGTCTGTCTGGATAAGGAGAAATATAAGTTAGTAAGTTAGTATAAGAGTTCCATCTAAAATTTGCTCAGAACCATCTTATAAATTTGGTAGGTTGCAGTGTGAAGACAAGCCAATGTTAGTTTTTGCCATTGAACTTGGAAATTTGTAACTAGACACCACACGGTCGGATCTTTTCCAAACTTAACACATTTGTTGAGAGTGTCAGCTGGAAGACTTCTACAAGCTGAATTTAAGTAAAAGCGCCACCTTGCAGGAACAGGAAGTTACCTTGTTGTAAAGATCATCATTTGATCTACATCAAAATTTCCATCCATGCATCCATTTTCTTCCGCTTATTCCTGTTAAGGGTTGTGGGGGGGCTGGAGCCTATCCCAGCAGCCTTCGGGCAAGAGGCGGGGTTCACCCTGGACAGGTCACCAGTCCATCACAGGACCAACACATAGAGACAGACAACCATTCACACTCACAGTCACACCTACAGTCAATTTAGAGTATCAATCAGCCTCGTCCTCTCTTGATGTCTTTGGACTGTGGGAGGAAGCTGGAGTACCAGAGAGAACCCACACAGGAACAGGGAGAACATGGAGACTCACACAGAAAGTTCCCGTGCTGGAGCCGGGGCTCAAACCTGGAACCTTCTTGCTATGAGGCAACAGGGCTAACCACTGCACCACCGTGCTGCTTCAGTCTGTTCCTTCATGTAAAATCTAAATGTCATCAGGTTTCACCAGCCTCTGTAGAACAGCCACACACTGTGATGTGTGTGTGTGCGTGTGCGTGTGCGTGTGTGTGTGTGTGTGTGTGTGTGTGTGTGTGTGTGTGAGGACCCGCTCAGCATTGCTTTCAGCTTTAATTAGGGCCCGAGTATAAAATTGCCATGGGGCCAAAAGTATGTCCCCTCTGAGTGCTTTCAAGTTTCCACTGAGAAGCATGCTGTCTGTCTGATCGAGACTTTGTCGCTCATTGCAACAGCACCTGAAGCACATTATCAGCAAATCCGACACGCTTGTGGTGCACTACCAGAGGAACAACATGCCCCCTCTCACTGAGGGAGAGGAAGTCATATGGAGTCGTTGAAGTACCTCTGAGTCCAAATAAATAAAGAAAATGACGTGGACACACAACACTCAAGTTGTTGTCCACTGGGAGGGACACAGCAGACTATTTTTCCTGAGTGCGGTTTTGGCTGAATTTATTGTGATGTAGATCTTGTAGTTGTAGCCATCACAGTAGATTAGGCCTCATATGGAGATGCAGCAAAGAAGTTAAACAATGTCTAGAACATGGATGCAGAGGATCCATAGAACCCACATTTATGTGTCACTAATTCAGTGACACATAAATGGGACACTTGAAATATGTTCACACTCTCACCTCCTGTTGCTATGTTATGATGTTTTATAATGCCCAGAACAGAGTGATGCCACCATGGATATGACCTTTGACCTTTTAGCTATGAAATGATACTAACTCAATCTGTTATTTAATTCGATATTTGTTGAGATGTTTTGTCTTGTAATGACACTTCTTGAATTCTTGAGCTAGGGTTAAAAACATATTTTTTGAGGTCATAATGACTTTTGACCATCAAAAAGTTAACCAGTGAGTGTTAGTGCAGCAAGGGGCAGCTTGGCTTGAAGGTAATGTGACCGTCTAGCAACTGAAGGGTCGCTGGTTCGATCCTCACTTCCCCTGCTGACCATGTCCAAGTATCCTTGAGCAAGTTTCTGAACCCCTAATTGCTCCTGATGGCCCTGCAATGGATTGATGACCCATCCAGGGTGAACCCCATCTCTCACCCAATGTCAGCTGGGATAGGCTCAAGCCCCCCCCCCCCCCCCCACCCTTAACTGATAAGAAGTATAGAAAATGGATGGATGGATGGAATGGATGGATGGTGTTAGCTTTTAGACACCATGATCAGAAGTGTGGGACAAACTATCAAAATCTAATCAGGTCATCTGCTGTTGTAAAGTCAAAGCTTGTGGCAAATTCCATTAAGTCACATCAAGAGAATCCTGAGATCAGATGAATGGAAAAATGACCTGAAAACATCGTCCCTCCAGCCATGGCAGGGAAGCATAAAAACACTGGCCACGTCATCAGTCTATGCCTTACCAAACTGCAAGGGGAATGAAGGGCATTGTTCAGTGTAAATGCACTTAACTCCTTGGCTAAACTTCTGCTGTATCCCTGTGGTTATAGCCTGAAAGTCATTTTAGACAGAAGTGACAGACTAATCTTGCCCCTCCTAGGCACTCAGTGAAATGACGCCTCCTCCTAAGACTTCAGATCCTAGCCTTACTGCCTCACTGTCCTAATCTCTCTCCTCCCATAACAACACAACCAGGAATACAAACACAACGTAGCATATTGCCATGACGTCTGTGTTCTTAGGATCAGATGCCCGGACACATACAGGAGCAGCATTTCCAGCAAAACACACACATACAAACACAAATTACACAGACAGACACACAGTCTGCACTACATCGGCTGTTGCAGGGCTATTTCAGTAATCCCCAGCATGTATGTTTAATGGCGAGGGCCCAACAGGAAATGATCGGCAAATGAAACGAAGCAGCGGGTTATTACGTACCACTCTGGTGTCAGCCCAGCCCTCCCCACCATTAATTTTATTGTAACTCATTTCTGCGGGCACAGTAGAGCAGGATTTAATGTTTCCATTCCCCACTCCTGTTCTGCATGACAAATTGTTTTAATAAACATATACTGGGTCATAATAAAGTAATAATAAACCCACCAGTCACCTTATATCATTGCAGTTAAATTTTCCCATAAGCCAACACTGGTTACAATGACAATTACATGGTAGCCAATCCTCAGCAAGGCAAACACAATGGGCAAATTTAATATAGTTTGTAAATATGATTAGTGTGCTGTCGTGTTATTGGAGTCTAGTATTTACATTTCTCTTCGGGCCTTTTTACAGTACAGGATCAGCATTAAATAAAGCTTGTGCTCTTTTTCTCTCCTGCTCTCTTTCTTCTCCTAGAATGCCTCCCCTCGCTCCCCTTCACAACTTAATGAAAAACATTGTTGACCGTTAATATTCCACGGATCAATCACCATTTTTAATTTTGCGGATAAATGTGCTATTGTAAGAAGCCTCAAAGGTCTCTCCCACCTTGTCTGTATGTGTGTGTGTGTGTGTGTGTGTGTGTGTGTGTGTGTGTGTGTGTTTATGCATGCATGCATGCTTTTGTGTCTGTGGTGTGGTTCCTTAGTGAAAGCTAAGAGTGTGTTCACACAATGGCTCATGGTTATTTTCAAGGCCATTTTATGCAACATTTCAATTTTTGCCTACATTTTTTTGCTCCTGAAGTCATTGCATCCACCTTCAATTTGCTGGAGACATAAACATGTACATTTCATATACATTCATAAGATGCTTTTAAATACAGAAGGGTCACAGTAACCTTTTGAACTTGGATAAAAGTACAGCTGCTGGTACATATTTTATCAAATTATCTCTTACTGTAAGACATAATGGCTGATACATAATAAAAAATTATGTTTAATAGAGTTTAAAGTCCAAGCCAGGTCACCAAATTTTCATTTAGGCTTTTCAGAACAGACCATTTGGTTAAAGAATAAGCTGTCCAGCAGTCACATCTTCACATTCAGATACTGCATCATTTCAGGCATGCAAGGCAACATTTTTTTTTATGAAAAACCTCATCTTGCACAGGGCAAGCATAAGTTCTCGGCAAAAATACATCCAAACAAATAAATAAACAAAACATGTAAACACATTCAATGTAGAAACATGAAAAATAATCAAATCAATGGCCACAGAGAAAAGTTAGACACCTATAAAATACAGACAAGCAACTTAAATTAGGCAATTGACCCTAAAATGATACATTCAAGGTAAAAGTCTATTTGAGTCCTGTGTCACTTTTAGATTTAAACTTTCTTTTTTGCTCAGCATCTTATGTGTCCAGTCCGAAGATTTGATCTGATGCCACTTTGTCAACTGCAATCTATTTTTTACACATATTTACTTTCAAGATTGGCTGAAACACCCCAGGTCAGATGCAACTGAAAGGACACTCTGCAATCATATGTCAAGCCCACTGTAAAACAAACTTCTTTAGAGTACAAACCTGAACCAATGGTAATTTCAAAAAAATAGTTTTAAATGTATTTAACGGGTCTGACTCAAAATTGAATGGGTCCTTCTATAGCTGATGCTTAACCCTTGCACCAAGTTTAGGGATAATTAGTCCGTAAAAACACAAGTGCATGGGGAGAATTTTTATGTCTGAGCTTTTACAGAAGTTTGGTCAATTCTTAATATTTGTGTTGGTTTATTTGTGTTAATTTGTATTAGAGGGCTCTGGTTAACTGTGCTAATAAAAGCTTTTGCATGATTATAAAGTTTCAGTTTTAGTTGATGGAAGTTTATTCCAAACCAAACAAAGAGAAGACATTGCCTGGAGTATGAGTCTGTGTGGAGACATGATGGAGCTGACACAAGTGGAGGTCTGATCTGCTGAGATGTTGAGGGGCAAGAATCTGCTTTGTATTGTGTGTAGAGATGTCTGCCGCAGCTCAAAGTGCCACAGCTAATTGTTGTCAAACGTCACTCCAATCCTGATGGACACCCATAGCAATCATAAAAAGGGAGAAAAAAATTGACTCTTTGCCCATCATTCAAACGCACTCCTGCTGGTAGCCTTTAGTAGCCTCAATTTTCCCACACATGCACAAACCACTAACTCATCCAAAAACCAGAGTGACATAAAAGGGCTCTCTTCTTTCGCATACATGCCATTGACAGAGGAATAAAATATTTATTTATGAAATATAAAAACATGTATTCACCCTTGACTTCAGTTTCTGAGAACATTGACTTCTGAAACACCTCACCACCACCAGAGCCTGGCCCTCCAGTGAGTCAATTATGATGGCTTAAAGAAATGTCTGCCTCTCTTTTCAAGCACCTACTTGGCCCCAATTTCTCATCTCAGACACTTTTCATCTTATTCTGTGCTGAAAACATGAAAACAGCCAAGGCCAGTTCTTTTTAACCTGCTAACTGAAGCCAAGATTGACATGTTGGGAGTTTTGATGTTGTCACTTCAGGGCCGATTCCTCCTCGATGTTTCAGATTACATCAAAGATTTACACGATACACTCAGGTGATTCCTTATACTACAATGAGACTCTGATCACTTTTTTGTGTCACAAGTCTGATCTGATTTTCACTAACTGTAATAATATTTGGGTTGGCTCAGGCGGTTTGTGCACCCAGTGGTTTTGCTTTCATCACCGCAGACTTTCAATGAGACACATGATGTTCACAAATGAACTCGTATCTATGTCATTCTGTGTTTGTCATGTGGTTTAATGGACGTGTAAATATGCAGAGGCGAGTTGCATTCTTCTTTACTGTTTTGGCTTTATATGTGATTTCAAATTCTAAGATACTCAATTTTTGACAGAACTCCTTAGATAAATAAATAAACGTGTCTTTTGTTTTGTTTTTCCTGCATTTTTCAGTTACATCTTTCTCGGAAACCCTCTTGGCCCCTTGTTTGGATGTGGATATTACCAAGAAACAAGGAATCCTAGTTATTATTCACCAGTACAGATTGTCTACAGAGCAGCCAAACATGAAGAGACTGATGATTGTTTGACTTTGCAGTTCTTTAACTTTTTGTCTTATTCAGTAGGTGACAAAAAATTGGATTGAATTGATATTGGCCTTAAATCATTTGCACACCATACATCTGCACCCAACTGCTGACACCTCAGATTCTTTAAACTGGACCGTTCAATTGGATGTGTTCGATTTTTTTGTCGTCATTGTTGTTTGGAATTTTTTTCTGAGAGCATTTATGTGTCATGTTCTTTCATCAGGATTTTTTTTTAATTTGGGCCTAAAATTAGAATAAAATTATCTTGAAATAGTCTACAAATGTTTTTCAAGGCAACAGATTATAGAAAATTCATTAATCTAGTATTTAAAAAAATGTATCCAAAATGTTCCTTCAACGAAAGGTTTTGTCGATAGGAACATTGCTTTGAATTTTAAAGATGTTAACATCTTTACAGTGTTATTTAAACATTGTATTCAACATTAGAACATGTAGGTAATGTTTACCAATGTTAAGGAAATGTCTCCTACCTCCCCAGAGGACAGGAAACAATAAGAGTACTCTACTCAGTAAGTTGAAAAGCATTGTGACATTCAAATACTTTGCATGAAATTGCTAAGATCTTTCATTAGAGGCAGAATAAACTCAACAGTTCCCATTTAATCTGCAGGACTTTAAACTCAGCATCTTGACATTCATGAAAAGAAGCGGAGGAGCGAGGCTTTAGAGACCTCCCTGAAGGGCAGGCATGAGGAGAGTCAACCAGAGATGATAATGTAGCGGTGTGAGAGGGGGTGCAGAGGTACTTGAGGCAGTCAAGAACTCATTTCAGACGCAGTCCTCACCCTCTCAGTCACTCAGTCATCTCTCCTTACAACTCAGTACTAAGGACCTGTGTGTGTCTCTGTCCGACACTCTATGCAACTCTTCATTATCCTCCAGCCAAATTCAACACAGTCCCCCCCTCCCTACCCCAGCTCTGAGGGTCCTCTTTGTCATCGCAGTGTCAAACAAGCTGCCCCGCCATGTGCTTTCCAACACAGCTGGAATGTTTTCCTGTTAGTTTAAGTCTCATCTCAGCTAATTATTATTTTTGCTTATAGCTGCTGTAGTTCCCGTGGGAGTCCCCTTAATTAATCATTTATAAATCTACACAGCCTCCCAGTTTATTAGTCTCTGCCTTTGGCGTTGACTCGCTGCATTGGGAAACCACAAATTATTAGTTACAGGAGTTAGAGCTTCTCTCTTCTCTCCCCTTCCTTGTTTGCAACTGATTAGGGCCTCACATGGAGGTTTTTCCACAGCCCTGCTCTGCACCTAATTCATTCAGAGCACCTGACACATTATTCACTCTCTCACCTCTCTGCTCCTCTGCCTATTGTTTGAACTAATGTTTTTCTTCAGCTGCGGTGAAGCAAGGCAATCAGTTAAGGCTCACTCCCAGCCAAGTCTAAACAAAATCCACAGCACCAAACATGGAGGACGGGTGTTATTACACTCTATGAGCTCACAGGGCCACCAAGGAGGGAGAGAGGGATTCCTGCTCACTCCTTTAAGATCTGGCTGACAGCTAAAACACATTCACAGGTCATGCCTTATAGCCTGAGGACGAGAAGCGATGTCATATGTCACACTTTCATTGGAAAAGAGGCAATATTTTCATCAGTTTAACAAAAAAAGAAATTAATTGAATCAAGTGCAAGCAGCATGGTTGGTTTTTGTAATGTCTTTGCACTCTGAGAGAAGAATGCCTGGTGCAACAGGGTTCCTTCATCCAATTAGACCTCCGCTGACTGACTCACACCAGCCTCTCGCCTCTCAATATTCCACCTTATCGCTACCTTTTTTTTATCCCTTTTATCATCAAAGTGACTGCACTTTATATAGGTAAGCTAAAAAAAAAACCCTCCTAGTGATGGACTAATTACATTTTAAGAGTCACACTGAGCAGTTCTGGATAGCGTGCCGTGGTTGATCCTTCTGCTGAGAGTGAATGTTCATACTGCAAAAGAAACACAGCAGAAAATGTTTGTAATGAAATCTGACTTTCCGGAATTGTATGACTATATTAGCAGCTCTTCTACTCCCAGAAGGCCTCAAGCTCTCAACCCAAATACGATGCACCGAGTTTGTGACTAACCGGACATTGCGGGGCTCATCATGGACTTATTTGTTAATCAGCGCAGGAGCACACTTCTCCCACAGATAACACAGGCAACAAAAACATAATCATGAGAGTGAGAGTGGTGGCGGTGGGGGTGGGGGTGGGGGGGCTTCACATGCGAGGTAATTACATTGGCGTTCGTATACATAGCGACAGCAAATGTGAATCTGTTTTTGTCTGCATGAGGACCAATTACTTTTATTGAAATGTGTTACAATTTCCTTTTTTCCAACAGTGATGGCTCTATTACCAATGCATAGAAAGCTACCGAGATCAAAGGCAAGAGGTACAGAGGATGCGGCTCCATCTGCACCACCTTCAATATTAAGCGTAGACCAGAGCTACAGCACCCAGCTGCTGTTAATGCTTTTCTTAATGGTGTCACTGCGCCAATGCAAAATGAAATAAGATAGTATTTGAAATGATCATCCCACACTTTTTCTTAATCAGTTTAAGAGAAACTGAAAAATAACACGTGACCCTAAATGTTGGACATGAGGAGATGTTGATATGAATAATTTTTTTGTTTATTGTTACTAGACAGCCGATGCTGAGAAAAAAAGTATTTGCACCTAATGGACATTTGAAAAATCCTCATCACAAATACAGTGGCTGAGCAAACTTTCATCAGATTGCACGCTACAGAAAATTCTGTTCAATATCAGGAGAAAAACTACAACATATATTAGTTAGCTTCTGGACTCAGGCAGTCCCCTCAGCTAAGAACATGTGTGGGTGCGAGGCAGGTTTTATACATAGTTGTTGGTCAGTTATAAATGTGTAACGTGTTTATTATTTCCCTAATCATATGCATGTATTTGCATTATTTTGTTTTTCCTGTTATTGTTTATTTATGTGAAGTAGAAAAATGGCCTGCCTTGGTGCATTGTCAATTAAGAAATCATAAAAAAAATAGTTACGTAATATTCAAGTGAGATTAAAAAAAAAGGAACAAATGATGAGAAAAATCAAAACGACTGATGAGCAGAGGATGGAAGTGATTCATCTCTGTACTCCAATCGCCTCTGTTGGGGCTGTTTAACCCTCATGTAAACATTTTCTTTGTTTAATCCATAGATTTTGTAATCACTTATCTTGTTCTGGGTCATAGGCACATATCCAACATAGTGTGGGTAGGAGGCAGGAACACACATAGAGAAAAACACAAGTTTTCCATCGACCCTGTAAGCTGAGTCCGCAGGCCCCAAAACATCTGTAACACCATCATTAAGTTGTTCTGCATGTCACAAATACTCAAAAAATACTTTTTTGGTCATAATTTGAGGTGCTTAAGTACATACATCCTATGTTATTGCAAATCGTTCATGTGTGCAGGGAGTCCATCGAATAAGGAGAGCGTCTCTAATCAGTGCACCGCTATGATGTGGTGGAGAGGAGGCAGGAGGACCCAAATGCAGACGTAAGCAGACAGCAATAAATAACCTTCTTCATTTATTTAAATAAAACAAAATTAATTAGACATAGAAACTAAATACACTAATTATACTGCAATAACATATAAAACCGTGAGAAAGCTGACTGGCTTACTTGTTGGGTGACAGTATAAAGAAACTCTAGGACAAGAGCTGGGGATGACAAGGACTGATGAACTAACCACAAACAGGCCATGACGCAAAAAAGGAAGGACAACAGACAAAGACAGGGAAGCAAGGCAGACATGTGCACAAACAGGGAAGAGAATTTCAAAGTAAAACAGGAAATGTAAGGATAACAAATCATACACGGTTTAAAAGTCAAGACTCTAAAAGTCTTCAACTCAGTCCATGATCATAGCTTAAGAGTTCAAACTGATAACCATCCCAGACAAGGACTGTGTCACACGATTCCAGAGCCCACAATACAACATTCGTACATCTTATTTTCTACTTATTAAATTTGGCCAAAAAAATATTGCCCCTATCTGCAACCTACTTTTTTTCAATAAAGGAGGTTTAATTTCTTACAAAAGCAGAACATGGAGCTTTGCAATCTATGCTATGACCTCATCATCCTGGGTTGTTACTTCAAGATATTAGACAATGATCTTCATCCTGCAGGAGCCTGCAGGTGGACGGTGGGAGGGTGGTGGGTCTGATGCTGGGAAGCAACGGGAGGGGGTGGTATCTTGCTTTTTAAATCAACCACCAAATAAGGATATTAGATGATGGAGAATGAGTCGTGCACCATGAAAATGTCACATACACATACACAACACAGCTCAAGTTGCCTGAACTTGCTCACAGGTGTTAAGTCCTGTGTGGCATGCAACATGTGAGGAGGTGGGTGGTGTGTGGACACCAGGGGATGAGGATTCACACCTCCAGTGCGGTGAGGAAGCAAAAGCATATTGTTAAATGTTTGAAACTGTTGTTTTGGTAAGATGCTGAAAAAGTAAAGATGTTATGTCTTGCACTTCAAGCTATGTTTTCAATATTCAGCTGCGATCTTGCTGAAAGAACAAGATGCTTGACCGGCCCCTCTTGTTGTACTTCTACTAACCTTCTCCTGAACTTAACAAAAATTGTTAAGGTCAGTTTATGAACATACCGGAGGCAGTCTTCCTCAATCATTTCAAATTTTCATCACTTGAACTTTTTAGCGCTTTCCCCTGACTAGGTCTCTGCTTTTTGTGTGAGTGGAGGCTGAATGATGAGTGGGAAAAGGAACTGGCACACAGAGGAAATAACATGTTTCATTTGGGTTTCATCTTCATTAGATCAGGCGATTATACACATATCTTTAAGGCCATAGGCAACTGACAAAACACCACCAGCATCACTGTAGAGAGTAACTGATACAACAAAAGCACACATTACACAAAAAAGTACCAATTTGATGTCAATAAAGAGTTCATTTCAAGGTTACTGACATCATAACACAAAAGAAAAGGATGCGGTCCCTGTGTCCACATCCTATATTTAGTCCCATGGCGAGTTTATCATATTGTTAAAGTCACCAGAACTAATCTGATCGTGTCTGATTATGTTTAACGGTGTTTTGTAAAAAAAAAAAAAAAAAAAAATTGGATCACAATACGAAAATTACTCTATTATTCTTTCAGTTCTCCAGTCCTGAAAACATAGTTGCCATTACAGATTAATTTAGCTCTGGCCATTGTGGTTGGCTTCAAAGCTAAAATAACTTAGAACATTATATTGTTTTCAGCTGAAGTGTAAGACAGAGCCTTGAGGCCAGTCTTTTATTCTTGCCTTGTTGTTTTGATTAGATTTTATTTTTCAAAATTGCAGTATTTCTGTGCACAGACTTTAGCGCACAGCTAGAAAAACTAAAAGCAATATTCTTTTGGAGTGCAGCTTTCGTGTGTGTGTGTGTGTGTAAGAGTGTGTATGTGTATATATGTATGTATATGTTTTATATATACACACACACACACACCTTCTCTATTATTTCTTGCTCTGTCTTCCATCTCTCCGCCGCTTTGTTGAACACCTAAATTAGAGCAGGTGATATATTGAAATCTGTTTTTTGAATGAGGCTGCTTGTTGCCTTTGATTTCTTCAGAAAATAATGAAACTCTTATCATCTGTGCGAGCTGTTTGGTTGTTGGAAATGACTGAACTACAAACCTGACACAATGGAATCCACAATGTGTGTGCAGGAGATATACTGCCTGTGCAAATGTGTCGTCATTCCGAGACAGAACCAATGAGTTTACTAACACAGTGCGGAGCAGTAAACTGGATGAATTGCACTTGTTTCAAACCAGTCACACCCAATATCAATAGAGCAACAAATGATGTAATAAAGGATAAAACAGTCAAGTCAATTAAATTAACTAAATGAGGTAATTATTATAACTGAGAACATATAAAGTAGTGATAGAAATATCCACTGCTGCAGCATACATGTGTTCAACTCGTGAATTACTCCCTGGGAAAAAAAAAACTTGCTTTTACTTGAATGTGGTGATGTTTTCTTTCTTATTTGGATGCAACACAGTAGATAAATGAGCGACTGTAGGCTATGATCATTACCAACAAAACTAATCACTGTCCATCATTATAGAAATGTATTGATGTAACTGACTGCAGGTGCGGCCACTATGGGGCTGTAAATCTGTGTAACAACAGTTTTTATCGATTGATCAATTCTACTGTAGCCAAATGCTTGCCTGCTTGTATTTTGGGTTAGGTGTAGGCACACAAAAACAACATTGGGATAAAGTTGTGGAAATAGGTTTTTTTTAAACATTACTTGAACAATCATCTCCAGAAGCAAGATTTTGGTACCAAACCATCACCCCAACCTCAAGTTTTAACCGACCAAAAATAGTAGTGACAGTAATAAGGGTTCACTGAAACAACAAAGCTGTGTCCCGCTAAACCAACACAATGTGCAGAGACATGGAGTTACACAGAGTTAAGAAAAACTGCAGCAGTGTCTTTATCATTCCACCTGAAAATATAAATGTATGTTTGTGATTAATCAACAATGAACATGAAACAGAAATCCAACAATTTCCTCCCTATTCAGATTCACTTTCTATCAAAGCAACATGAAATCAGTGAAGATGAATTCTGAAGCTCGTCTGTAAAGTACTGCAAACACAGCTGCCGGTGGCACATTTGTGTCAGAAACAAAGCCTCATACATTAGTCACAAATGCAGCCACTCAGTATCGTAGCAATGGCTTTCTGCAGATGTCAGAAAGGACGAGGAGAGACATCTAAGTGTCAGGCGAGTCATCCCTCTTGGCTGATGTTACAGAGAAAAGACAGAGAAACTGGAAAGCTTTGGATTTGTGACATGATGTCCAGCGCATTCGTCCTAATCTGCTCTAATAGAAGCCTGATTTCTTTCACTTAGAGACGAGAGTTGCAGTGATATAGGGCTCAGACATCATCTGGTGTCCTGGCCATCTCACAGAGAAGACTCAGACATGTATGAAGACCATTCGCAGTTTAAATGGAATACTTTGTTCTCTTTCAAGAGTCAGAGAAATATTGAGGTTGCTATGAATTGTCATTTTAAATATTTATCTGACCCTTTAGATGTGTTCAAATTCAAATACTTTGAGGCTTGACTGTCTTAAACCAACCAAGTATTGCTAATGTAATACTCAGAATGAAATGCTTTCTTTGTCACGATCCCTGTCTCGTGCTTCCTGTTTTATTTTGTAGTGATGTCCTGTCTTCCTGACCTCCCTCCTGTGATTACCTCATGTGTCTCACCTGGTTGATTGCACCACCTGTGTCTTGTTTCCCTTCTTGTATTTAACCCATGTGTTTTCCCCTGTTAGGTTGTTGGGTCATTGTTGTCGTTTGCTGTCGATGTCGATGTCGTTGTTTGTTGTCCCCTCATTGTCAAGTCAAGCCTCCAGCCTCATGCCAAGCCTTCGCCCTCACGTCACGTCAAGCCTTCGCCCTCACGTCACGTCAAGCCTTCGCGGCCACGTCGAGCCTTCGCCCTCACGCCAAGTCAAGCCTCCGCCCTCACGCCACGCCCTCAGCTCTCACGCCACACCACGTCTTCAGTCCCCAGCTTCCAATAAACCTGTTTTGTTCATCAAAAATGTCTGCATTTGGGTCTCCCTCACCATCCACAACCCCCAAACCTGACAGTCTTTCTATAGCAATAGAAAATATTTATCATTAAAAATACTGTTGCACTTTGATATGAATCAGAACTGAAACAATCGGTCAGCTTTCTGATGAATAAATCCTCTGTATTGCTGTAATCAGTTATTAATTAATCTTTTAGTCTTTTTATGCAAAAATGTCAAATTCCCCATCCTTCTCATATCAGAGGTTACTGATGAAAAAAGTCATCTGTAATCACAAATGCTTAAACATCTCTTCTGTCATATACTGTATGTAATACTTCTTTTCTATCCTAGAGTACATCACTATGAGAGATGAATCAATATTTGAGATAACTACTAAATTATGCATTTAAAAGGATGGTGAGCCAATTTTCACTGAGAGCTTGTACATCTAAAGCAGGGCCTTTTCACAGGACCTTCGATGGTTTTTGTGGCGTCATTGTGGTCCATTACAGTGAAATCAGACCATTTTGATAATGGCTTTCTATTAGTGACCTTGGCTGAAAAAAATCACAGATAATCTACATCTAAACTAATGTATTTTGTCCTTGCAAGGACAAAGAATTTGGTTTCAAAACTGGCACCTCCCCAAATAGAGGCATCCGTTCATCAGTGACATTCACACACACACACACACACACACACACACACACACAAACGTACGCACACACGCGTTTGCACGCACACGCACACACACACATACACACATACGCATCATTCTCACTACAATCACAGTGAACAGTGAGAGGCGAGCAAATCACCCTCTGACACCAGCGAAAGAGAAAGAGCCTGGTAACCTTGTAAAAGACAATAGCGGAGACTACAAATTAAATAAAATGGCTAATAAAATTACCTGGCATACCGTCCACTTAATAAGAAACAGGCATGTTCCAACTTTAATGCTATTTACCCACCTGACTAAAGTATAACACCGATTTGGCACCTATGTCCAGATTGAAATGGAAAATGACTTGCTAATCTGTTTAGGTATTTGGAGTAATTGGGTCTGGTGCCAGTGAGGGGGATTTCCTTGACTGTTGAAAGTCTCTGCTAGTAGTCCATTCCCAGCCCCTTGGTATAATTACTCTGACAGAGCTGTGGCCACAGGGCCTGTGAGCAGGGCTGCTTTTTAAACTGTAAATTATGAAGGATTAGCATTTATGAATTTTAAATCAGGACTGTGGTAGGAGACACTAAAGCTGCTTAGTGATTGCAAACGGCAGCGTCTAAGCAGTCGGCTCTACACCCCTCACTCTCCAAGCTGTTCTGTGTGTGTGTGTGTGTGTGTGTGTGTGGCTGTTTATTCAAATGCAGCACCACATAAACACAAAATGCTCAGACTGGACTCCCACTATTTGCTCAAAGGGAATAAGGATCTGACATCTTAACATCAGCTCCATTCCAGCTTGTACCTCAACTGTGCATGTGTGTGTGTGTGTGTGTGTGAATTGTGTAAAGTGTGGGTGTGTTTCTCAACTCACGCGGGGTGCATCTCCCCTGTCACTCCTTCTCAGGCTGGGGTTCTGCTCCTCACTAACGTGTCACACTATGCAGAATATCCAATGGGTGATTATGTTAATGTGTGAGTTGATCCATGTTAAATTATGCATAATGGATTGATGTGGCACAAAGTCATCAATTAGACGGATATCAGCACTAAAAACTGTGACGCAGCATAATGTTCTTTCTTCCTTGCATTTGTGGTTTACAGGGGACAACTCCAGAGTGTGTTCTGTTCTAGGTTAGTGCATATGTGTGTGTCCCTCTGTGTGTGTCAGAATTGACCTTGCTTTGTTTCAGATTTACAGTTATCGTGCTTTTCAGTCAAGGTGTGAGTCCATGACTGGCATGTATGTGAGGCTGTGGCACAAACACCACCAGAGTCCTCATATCACACCTCTCGGAGCTGTCTGCACCGGGATCACTGACTCATGACCTCAAGTCGGCAGTGTAAACCGGTTCAGCCAGGTGGCAATAGCAGGGGGTGCAGGATTTGGTGGGTTGAGCAGCAAAAACCCCATGAGCTGATGAACCCCAGAGTATAGGCCAACACTTTCCCCTTCTGTACTATCATACACACACTCTTCTCCCCACAAAAACATTACATTCTGATACCTGATAACACTGTGTTCACACATTTCTCTGGTTTTACTGAACCATTTTGTGTCAACACAGTACTTGCCCAAAACCAAAGCTCTTTCCCTGCTTTTCGGGAAGTTTAAAATGCCCTTGAAACTGGCCCAAACGCCACCTCTACCTCAACAGCAGGAGAGCCAGGCAGTGATACAATACTGCCCTCAGATCCTCAGTACCTGACGGAGCCAGTGGAATATTTATGTGTGCGCAATTTTTAGGATAACAATTATCACATATCACAACCAAGTTATACATCTACATTTGCTCATCTACAATATTCAGGGTAAAAAAGAGCAATAGAACAGAGAGTTGAAGAACTTTTATACAATTTTCCCATGTTTTATAAAAATCTTGTGAATGTAGCTAAGGCTTATTTTTCATCCCCCCCCCCCCCCCCCGTCCCCCTCTGTTTTCACTCCTGGAGTCATTGTAAGTCATCATGCTTAACAACCATGAAATCCTGATATTGTTTGAGCCTCCAAGGAGTCTTTACTGTCATATATGAACAAAGGATAAACCATTTGACCCCAGCTAATTTTTTTCAACCTTGCAAACTCCACCTTATTGTACAAAAGTACAAAGTTCTTTAAACCATATTGAAGGGCCCTACCTGGAAGGTAGATGAACAGAGCAGAGAAAAGTGGATGCAGAAGTGTGCAGTTGTGTACTTCAGAAACTTCTTCCAGGTGTATCATCTTGCTCCTCCTCCACTGACGCTGTGCTTCACCTCGCTGTGACGACATCAGGCAGACAAGGAGGCAGCACCGCTCCTCTGAGTGTGGCTGACCAACGTTCTCCAGGAGAGCGGCGAGGTATTAGAACATAATGCCCAGAGGGATGAAACAGTGTTGTACATGCTCAAGACACAACTGAAGTCATGGCTGAAACATGGCCAATCATGACGCCATTTACTACAGAATAATAAACAATCAAAACTTTGTTCTATTTTAATCGGACGTTTTCAAATGAAAAGTGCTTTCACCGTTTCATTATATAACATTCAGCATTTTATGTATTTTAGATGTTATACTTATTTATTTTTAAGTCTCATTTTGTAGCAATACTATGGGACTACTCCTGAAATTTAGCTATGCAGTTAATTACAGAGCAGTTAATTGCTGTTAATTTTCCCTGCTGACTAAACAAATAAACACATAAATGAATTAAATATCACACAGCTGCAACCCTGGATTAAATGTAGAATTACATCAATTAGATTTCTCACCTTTACACTGGCGGGTGATCCTGCTGGATTAGCTGCTATTGTTACCCAGTGACCACAGCATGCTGATCAATCGAGAACTAATGCTGCATTCATAGTTGTGTGAAATTTGGAAATGTAATATTGAAAGCAAAATTGGCCAATATGACAATATTGATATCTTTGAACCGTGCCCTGCCTGACAATGCAACTTTCTCCCTTACATCCGTTACCTCTGCACCAGTCAGTAAAGTACGATATAGATCAGATCAGATTAGATCACTGTATTTGTCAATGCATCATCAATCACAAAAAACTGCATTAAGCAGCAGTCCAAACCCAGCCGGCAGCAGAATAAAAGTGGTCTCTAAAAGTAGCCAAACTAATTGTAGTTCTGGTTTGTTTTCGGGAGGCAATATGATTGAATGATGCTTTCAATCTTCGCTCTGGATGACGTCAAATTCAGTGTCAGAAGATGCCAGAAAAAGAACAGATCGGATAACTGATCTTAAAAGATGTTATTTTGATTTGAAGAGGTGCGCATGAAATAACAGAAACAGCATTCGTTTTACAAAGAAATGTCCAAACGTAAGTGTAAATTGTTTATGTTACTGTATATTTTTCAGGGTTCATGTCATGGATGTTGAAAAAGATGCTGAGACATCACGTGTGCTGGGTGTTGAAGCCAACTTAACAGAAGCCAAACTGTGAAGTTACAAGAATGGCGTACAAAACTTGATGCACTACACCCTAAAAATACTTTCCCATTGACTAACTTTATTTAAAAAAAAAAAAAAAAAAGTGTCTGTAGCTTCACGGACCCAAAACTGTTTGTTAATCGGGATTTGTTAAGTTTGGTCCGGTAATAACTGAAAAATATAGAAGTGACATTCGATTCAATCATTTTAAGTTAACGGAGGGTTTAAGCTCAACTAAGTTCAAAGCTCAAAGTTCAAGTAAACTTGCTCTATTTTACTGTGTGACCCATCAAGAATGTGTGGTAAGGTTTCTTTCATTACCTTGTCTACTTTTTTATAACATTCAGTAAATTGATTTAAGTACAAAGGGGCAGAGGCACAAGAACATTTTTCCTTTTTCGACTCCCTTTCATTAAAGATTTGGAAACATTTTACGTTTATATTATAATCTTTTTTTCCCCTTTTGTCAATGAATGAAATAAACTATTAAATAAAATAAACTAATGTTGTTTTGGCTGCATGTACCGCTGAGAAACCTTCAACAGAATGATGAAAGTCCTCCCTCTGAGGCTGTATCCAGGTTACCTTCCATCTCTGGTTCATGGTGAAAATTTGAAGTCTACCTTTCAGATATTAGCTTTGTGTTTGTAATTTGTCCCTCATTTAGAAAAAAAAATTGACTGGGGTTGGCACCATATAATCAGGTAGTACTCTGTTGCAGGTTAACATTCACACCCTCTTGATATGAATTACTTACCATCTCCATCAGGCGACAGTGCGTTCAAATATTCACCTAAAAAAAAATAGTCACGTTTTTAAAGATCAGAATTCCCACTATTAGTTGTGAGCCTGTGAAGCAAATTTGGAGATTCTCACTTTGCAGAAATAATTTTGTTTCTGGATGTTTCTGTGTGAGATGTAAATGCCTGAAAAACAATATGAATGCAGGTGGGGCACGGTGACACCTCAGGGACACCTCAGAGAGCCTTTCATGAAATCTCAAGAGTTGGTTTTAACCTAGCAAAGGATCCTCTCCTGCACTCTGAGGCATAAGTGGACACATTTTATTGATTTTCTTTCAAGCCAGATTGCATTGATTGCTGTGAATATGGCAGACAAATCCAGTTGGTTGTGCGTCCGCTGGGACAAAGTGGGGAAGCAGACACAGAGCTGTGGCTGGGCGTGCCACAGCAGGGAGCCAGGCTTCATTACACAAACTAAGAGCCCACTGGCCTGACACAACCCTTACCCCGACCCCCACCCCACATTCTCTCCATCCTCTACTTACCCCCAAATTAAACAGAGAGCTTTTTAATTATTTATCAATACCATGCACTCATGGTGGATCAATCAGTGTGAATGGTTTTTAAACATAATGAGGACTGCTGCTTCAATGAACTTGTGAAAATTGATCGTGATCTTTGCCATTAAGCCTTAAGTAAAGATGAGCACTGGTGACAGTGGTGTTGGTAATTGAAGGGTTGGGCGAGGATGAAGTGGAGCACCCCAGGAGCTCTCTCCTGTCTGAGCAGAAGTGTGCTTCAGTAAGGCCAAACTGTATCTGCACTGAGAGGCCATCTCTTCCTCCGCCATTAATCAAGCTCTTAAAGAGGACACCTCATCTTATCATCACATCACAGCGTACTCACAGAAGAGAGCAGGCCTCTTCCTGGGGCCAGTGGCACCACACTCTTCCTCAAAGGACACTTCTCACAGCAAATTACACAGGTCCTCATCACTCCCAAGGTTTAGAAAAGCTTGATTCATGGTGCTTCTCAGGCCTCTGGATGAACCTAAGCAACCTTAACTTTCCCTCTCTGCCTCTATATTTCTTTCTTGGTGCATCGTGTCAAGCAGAGTGAGGAGCGACTCCTTCTGGAATTATTAGCCATAGACGCACAATGCAATCTAATTTCATACCACCACATTCAATCACTATAAATTCAATGTTGCCGGGGCAGTAATGGGGCGCAGTTCCCCCCCCCCCAAAAAAAGGAAAAAGAATTAATACTCTTAAAAAGAATTTCTGTAGCTGGAATTTATAAAACTAGAAAAATATCACCTGCCATTCTCTTACATTTGTGTCCATTCAAGAGCTGCAAGTAAACGTGGTGAATTCAGAAGATTGTTTGTGAGGGAACATAAAGCAGGACAGTATAATGAGATTCTTATTTCATCCTTTTTTTCTGGTGGGGGTGGAATTGGATTATAGGGGACTTATTTGTATGTGATATTGAGCACTGCAAAATAAATTCACACCTATTCAAATTGAAATCAGACCTAGGTGCATCAGATAATCCTTTTTAAGATAGTATGAAGTGACAGTCCAAGCCCACACACTGGAAAGAAATAATCTATCCCTAACAAAACAGATATATAGCCTACCTTGCCAAAAGCATTCCAAGATCTTTTTTTTAACAAATATTTACCAGTCAAGTATGTGCTTGTTTTTTTTTCTTCCTAGAGGCATAAACAGTTGCATCCATATTCATAGGGAATTTGAGTCTGTCTCTGAATCATCATGTCACAAAGAGTCTTAGTAAAAGCGCCTTCCCAATAGCTCAGTTTGTCGCTGGATCAGGAAACCTGATTTTGTTTTGAATCCCGGAGCCTTTTGAGACGTCAGGCTGAAGAAGCCTGTGATGGCTGCAGTCAAACAGCATGGCGGCTCCAGCTGCTCATGAATCTTTTTGAAATAGCTTATTTCTGAAGGAATGTTGAGACGTAAGCCTGAAAGAAGGACAAGGTTTAGTGTGAAGATGAGCAGTGGGTAGCTGCTGCGAGGATGTGATGTGCTGGTGGTGGTGTCAGTGGTTGTGGTGAGATTGTGAGAGGCTCTAATGTGAGAAAGGATGAAGCGGAGACAGAGAAGGAGAGGGTGGTGGTGGTGGTGGTGGTGGGCGGGTGGGTGTAATGCAACCTTGATATGAACCCAAACTAGATGTGAGCTTCCGACACATTTCTCCTGATGCTGCTGGCATTCATACGAGCAGCTTAGTGCTTTATCTCCCTACTGGCTGAAAACAAGAGGTCCTGCACGCTGTCCACTCTGAGACCATGTGTCTATAAGCCTGGAGGTCAGGTGGTGTGAGGCCATGTCTTCTTACATCTCCATCCTTTGTGCCTTGCCGGACTATTAAATCTATAGCGATGTAACAACAGAGGTCTGCTGGTGGATATATTGTGAAACGCCAGGCCTCTTATAGTCGTGTCACCGTCGTCTTCGTTGTGCTCCCAAATCTTTGTACATTATGCACTGTGTTCAATTTTTTTAGTTCTACCAACACCTTGTATTTGTCCACAAAGGGCAGCCGTGTAAACACAGGAAGGAGGATGTTGTCCGAGAGTTTAAGCATCACAGCCTTCACCCTTATTAATATTTCAGTTTCTGTGTGTCTATTTCAGCTTCTCCCAGTCCTAACATTGCCCTCCTTTTCGTTGTTTTACTTTTCCTCTTGTTTTCTGTTTACTGGTCAGCTTTCATTTGCTTTCATCAACTCTTCCTGCTAAATTAGACACAGCTCATCTAGCGATTGCATTTTACAGGAAACAGTACTACTTTATTATCATTTATTTTGAATGCATCTCCTAACTGATCACTACCATTTGTGCTGTGGAGATATGCAAAACATTCACTCTCTCTACACTTTATGCTATTCTGCAAAAGTTAAGACTTGCAGACTTCTTCAATTGTCCAATTTTCCAACGAGAAAAGTCCTGACTCAGCCAACAGTCTGCTGACTCAGAGGATGAGTACTGCACTCTCTTTATGGGAAGAGCACAAGACCTTTGCTGGTGGAGTTAGCTGCTTTTGGTTAGCTCTCTTCTTACGCGAACGTGGATCATAAGTTCAAATGTGCTGCTTTTCTAGGCTTTCCAAATTTTGTCATCTTGTACCAAATGGACCGACTTTGACAATTACATCATTCAGGTCTTCTGTAAGATCCAAAACAACAGTAACAGCAGTAAAAATGGCAGAGGCCATGAAGCGACTCTATGTTTCATTCCAGACTTTAATATCCATGAAACCACAAATTCTAATGTCTCCTCATGTCATTTTTTTCCATTGTTGGTTTTAATCCAATTTCCATTATCAGCCCATTCAAACCCATCCAGTGTTGATTTTATTGCCTCCAGCCTTTAAACCTGTGTCAGCCTCCCATCTGGGTTTACTCCAGAGGGACAGGTATTGTCAAAAGATGGCTTGTGGGAAGACACATGGGATGACTCGCTATAGAGAGCTTGGAAAAATAAGGGGATAGAAGCAAAATCCATATGGATGGACTCAACTACAGACCAAGAAAGTAAAAAACAGAGAGAAAATGAGTTCATCACATCAGAGGGGGGGCAACAACTGTAATCCTCTGGAGCCCCCTGCTCAAACCTTGTTCCATCTCCCAGTGTGAAGTAGCCAGCACATTTTGAGCTGTCCACACCGACAGAGAAAAAGTTATTTGGGTTGTAATGAGTGACCTTTCCATGAAACAGCAAACATGCATTTTTATGCCAAGGCATAAATAGCTGAGCTACATAACAATTAAGGTAACCTTTCTGTTTGAATAAGAGCCAATTGCTCAGAGAACTGAAATAACATGAATGATAAATTATTTTTGTAACCCAGTGCAAAGAATAAGAAGAATAAGGAACAATGAAGTGGGGGAAGGAGAAGTAGTGTCTTGTCTCAATTGTAAATCCCAGTTATAATGCCTCGTTAAAAAGATTTGGGAAAGCGAAACAGAAGCAGACACAGTCTCTCTTTCTTAAAGGTAGACAGGTCTCAGTGGGATTCATTAATGTGTGTCCCGGTGGTAGTCTTCCTCTTACAGCACAATCGCCTGGGTTAGCACCAATCCTGAAATTACACCTAATTGGACAATTACTCAAACTCAGAAACCTCCTGCAATAAGCCAACAAGGCCCCTAATAAACACCTTGTCTTCTAATAAAAACAAGGAAGTCATTTGCGTCACCCAAGAGGCCCAATTTTTTTTTTTCTGAGCTACATTTACTTTTACTTTTAAAATAATTGCATGTGCTATGAATGAGAATATAAAAAATGTGGCTAAGAAAGAAGGGGAAGAAAGTGTGTGAGCGAGAAGGAGGGGTGAGGGAGGGCAGCAATGCAAACCCTACCTTAGGCCCAGTGTTGCAGTCTCTCTCCTTGGGGACAGCTCATTTGTTCCATAGATAAGCTCACTACACACTGCACGACTGTAATATTATTGCTGTCATGCTATAATGAAATAATTACTGTTTTGTCTCTCTTTCAACCAGCTCTTCCCTGTTCTCTCTGATTGGACCCCACCTCCAAATACACTGGTCAGAGAAATATTTCTTTCATAAATGAAACATTAATTAAACAGTGATAATTGAGTTCTTAGAGACTCGCTTGTATCTGTTGGTGGATATTTATACCTGTCTGACGTTAAGATATTTTAAGGTCTTAAAGAGATACTTCTGATTTATTGAAGTGAGATTGTATGAGGTTGTCTTCCATAAAGTGAAGGTCTTACCTTCAGTAGATATGGGTCAATGCATCCTCCATGCAGGGAAGCCAAGAGCAGCAGCAGCACTCTGATGCTCAGCACTGTACTGCTGTGGATGAGGTCCCATAAAATGAAAAACAATTACCCACCTCAATAAATGGTCATCAAAAAAACAAAACAAAACACATTCACATTTTCACCAGTTTACTTTTGACATCAGACAGCCTGTTCTTTAGGCTCCAAAACTTCCTTTATATAATCCTCCATAAGCTGCACAATGCATTACATCCCAGTAATGTTGTTGTTTTTTGTAGTTGGGCGTTTTTTTAAGTGGATAAAATATGCTTTCTGCAGACGCATCCTCAAGATTACAGTGCTGAGCTGCAGAGCCACCAGTGCTTCTCTGCACAGAAATCGCTCCGACCCACATGACGGAAGGTGACACCCTAACCGCGGTTGGCTACCTCAGTTCTGTAAATATGAACTGTAGCTATAAAATCATTCGCCTCTATACCTGGGACATATGGTTTGACATGATTTATCTCTTTTAACACTGTTTTTCACATTTCTGCATTTTCATCTTAATTGTGGTTAACTGCATCCAAGTGTAACATTAAGATTCAAAGGCCCTCTCCTTCATCACTCGGCTATCAAACCTTCACTCACACTGAACAGATCTGTCCTCACTCTGACCTTTTTACTCAAAAAACTTAGCAACCATTTACACATCTTGCTACTAACGTTAGACAAACAGATAGATGAATAAATAATCATGGTTGACCTCGCACAGACAGGGACAGCGGTCTAACACCTCCACTGGCAGGGGATCACAAAATGCCACTCTGCTGACATAGTGGAAGATGTGGGGGTGGGGGGGTGGAGGGAAAACAAGAGGAAGAGGGGATGTGAATTCACAAGAGGTGGACAGTGACAAATGGTGTGGAAAAAACAACACAGGCAGCCAAGAGAAGAAAAGAGTAATTCTCACAAATAATTAACTGGATAAATATTGGAGAGCAGACTGACTAATTACTTCACATGTCTCACTGCGCTCTCATTATTGTTGCTGTCGCAATTAACCCTTTGCCACAAGGTGTGGTTGTGTACGGAGTTAGACTCTTCGGATAATAACTTGCTTTTAATTATTTGTACTTATTCATGCAGCTGGAAAACAAAGAACAAAACACAGAAGAGGAATTTCTGTCAGGATTCAAGCCAAGACCAGAGAGAGAGATGTAAATAAATGTTTTGAGGGATCATTTCAGTGCGTTTGTCTGTTTCTAACTTGTTGACTACAAATTGGTTTCAATTAATAACTAAATAATTCAAGTCAAAGCTACAATGAGCTATCGCCAAAACGGAGAGAAAGGATTGTGCTATGTGAAGTTGCAGTTCTGACAGGGACATGAACAGCCGTTTCAGCCAAAGGACACAGTTCTGGTGCGTCCACTGAATCCGGGCGAAGACTTCCTCTGTCCACTGTTTATAATTTTCTGTCCAACTAGATCAGTGAGAGAGTTGGAAGTGAGAGGTAAAATCTGTGAATGGATTTTTTTATATGTTATATATGAATATAAATAAACAACAAGCCAGATAGTCAACAGATGCAGATAGTTGGTGTAAGATTATATTTCTGCTGATGTTTTCTGCCTCTTCTGCTCTCAGCACGGTGACTGCTTGCCTGCATGGAATCAAAGCTGCTCAAACATGATTGTTCAACACTACAAAGACCACAAAGGCAAATGAGAAAGCTTCTGGACTCCAAATCTTGTCCATTCCCTACAGATTCTGCAGTCATCTGCATCTAGCACATTTCAGAAAAGTATGCAAACAGACTTCGGCACTATGAAAGACAAAACCGCAAACATTTTACAGCTACTCTCCAAATCTAAAAGGGGAGCATGATTGACACTCAAAAGATAGAGTGAAATGTCTCTTCAAGATTGAACAGTGGTGATATTTTGTACCTTTTGTGCTGCTTCATCCTAGATAGAAGTTTCAAGCAGTCCTCGGGTAAACTGGCGAATCTGCTCACACAAGGACGTTTCTCCAATAATCTGCAAGGCGGTGGTTAATGACAGCAGCTGTGAGGCAGGCATGCACCACTTCCAAGCTGATTTAAGTTTAACGAGCCACTCCAGAGTGCTATTGATTCAAATCTATATTTGACAGGATACACTGTGAGCATATATTAAATGGATAAGAACACCTCTTGGACACTCAGAGAGTATTGCCAAATGGAGGAGAAGGCATTAAGCAAAGATAAGGTGTCTTTTGTTGAGTTATTCTAGTATGGGAAGAGTTTCTCTTTTGTAACTTGTTTTTGGCACTTTTTTTTTTCAAAGAAGAAAAAGTAGACATTTATTTAGCCATCACTTTACAGGCACATCAAGGTTTTACAAAGTACCCTGTATGGGACAGACTTAGAAACTTGACACTGTCAGGCAAAGCGTTCTAATCTCATCAAATTATGACACACCAGCTCGTCAAGTCAGAACACTCTCGTACACACAAGGCACCTTTTGTATTAGCTGCAGCAGCCTCTCATCTAACTTCAAGGTAAACCTTTTAACTTCAATATATAATGAGGACACAAGGAGGCAGGTTAGGCTGGTGGATGGCTCCCACAAACAGTGGGAGACAGGTTTCGATTCCCGTTTGCAACAAGTCGACACTGTAAACACACTTTATTCAAGGTCACTCACATAGTGGCCAGAGTATTTGCCTCATACTGATGCAAGATGCTTTACATTGTGTCAGGAGAATATTTGGTTAAAGATGGAATAAACAGTGAAAGTAGATCAAGGATTTAATTAGATTTAAATATTAGTTTGGTCATCTACAGGTAGTACTGTCACACCATAATGTGTAGAACTTCAAAAACACGTTGCTTGAAAAAGGTCTTTTGATGACACTCAGTGCTACCATGATATTTCTATAAAGAAACTTGTGGTTTACTCTTTCACCTTTCTTGTGAATGGAACTATACATCACGCCCCTCCACAACAACTGTGATTGTTTGGCTCCCAATCGTCACCTTATTTGGAGACTGTTTCTAAATTGCAGTTATTTCAGTAACAGCACTGTTGACCAAAGTTTATTGGCTCCAACTTTAATGCAATCTATGCTTGAAACACAGATCATTTAAATGTAGATCAACACACATCTGAACATGACTTTTATCTTTCAATCATACAGATATATATTTATATATATATATATAAACACAATGATTCTCAAACTGGTATTTATCTATCAAGTAAAACCCATTTAGATTCAACCTTTCTGGGAAGAATTAAATATGCACATAATGAAAGTGGTGTTTTGGAAACAGCTTCATCATATCGCACTTCAAAAACAAAGGGGAGCTGTATATTGTTTGTCTTCCACAGTTGACAAGGAAAGGCTTGACGTTATTAGCAGCAGTTACAAGTAGCTCTAATTTTAATTAGCACTTAAAGAAATTGCAGAGATGGGTCAATAATGTCAGAGTGCTATGTGCACTGAACAGATTGTGACTCATAACCAGCGTAAACAAGACGATCTCAAAACCTGCAGCACTTCTGTCCGACATGAGCGCCACGATCCCCATGGCTGAGTGAGGCAGTTGAGGGTTGGGGAGACGAGCAGAGGCATGGTAATTTTCTGTTCTGTACTCTCACTTTTATGATCTTTAAACCTTTTTTCCTCATGGTAAGCTGTGTGAAATTAAATTTAAAATGCCTGCTTGATTATATGCATTTTTGAAGTGGGGATAACAAATGTTTTCAAAATTCACGACGAGTTGAAATCTGTTTTCCCCACCAACCCAACTGACAGCTTCCTAATGCTGCCACATTAAAGTGGTTTTCTAGCGCGTGTGATGCAGCTTTAACTAGGTCCCGGGGGCATTGTTAGTTATCATTGCCTACTGCTGGAGTGAGCCCCGGTGAAAGCAATTTTAGCTTTCCTCCCAATCAGTGGTGCAACATGAGAGATGCCCAACGAGAACAAACGGCTTGGTTCACCACTTTCCTCCGTCGATCTTATCTGAAATGTTGCTTCTGTCCCGAAAGGGGCACTAACGCAACAACCCAGGCCCCTCCCTGAAAAAGACATGAGAAGGTTGGCCCCGGGCCCTCCCAATTCATGCAGATATCCGTAAATTAGACTCATTGAGACAGACCAAAATGTCTTCTGGGGGCATTAGACATGAGTACTTATGCTGCAAAATATGTGGGAGGCTTTCGGGAAGTGCAGAGGCTATGATCAAAATACATGAGAATGTCATCATGAAGTCCCACCACAGCCAAGGGTTTACATGTTTGCTGGTCTGGCGTGCATCTATGGCATCGATACATTCATTCCCATAGGCAAAGTACATTTGAATCCAAAATAAAGATTTTTCTACCTGCTGCCACGGATGTATTTGTTGTAGTAATGGGAAACAGCACATGACAGGCTTTAAAAGTTGTCGATTTAAGGTTTTGAATGTAACAAAACTGAAGGAGAAAAGCGATGTTATCCCTATGAAGAGTGGGTGAGAGTGTTCACAGCTGGTTTTAAAGCCGTCTATGTACATAATATACATGATACTTAAATTGTGGCTGTTTTTGGCCATGAGTGAGTGAGTCATGCCACTGTCAAAACAAGCAATTTCTCTGGTTCTCTGAACTGAATCCAAATGTGAAGGAATCAATTAATCTTAGTGAGGACAGTCTTTTATGTGTTTTACCCACAGGCAGGCAGGCGGTACTGCTGATACCCGCAACGCTGTAGACACACACACACACACACACACACACACACACACACACACACACACCAACATTAAACAACCATACCTGTACTGATGTAATATCCCCCGGTATAAATCGAGTGTGTTTAACTGCTCATCATGTTTTTTAACACCCTAACATTTAGATGGATGTCCAGAGTCTCAGTCAGAAGGGCCTCCATTATGAAAATCAACATTCGTTATCATTTTGTGGTTATGCTGCTATAGAGAAGCTACTTTAGCTTATGCTGAAATGTTAATGGGAAGCCCATCTTAGATGTCAAAGCTCAACTGGTCCTGTTGAGAGTCTAAATATGATTGCTCGACGATTGTCCAGTGTTATTCTTGTTTGTTCTTACGTTTTGGAAACATTCTTTCTAAAATTCTACATAGTTCTTTATTATTTTTTCCTTTTTTTATAATAAAGGGATACAAAATACAGAAATACACATTTAAATTAAATAAAGACATAGAGGCAGGATAGCCAGCTGTAGTTATAAATTATTAGTTTTAGAGAGAAAAACAAAAGCAAGATGAGGTTTTTGGATTTTATAGCTGTGGATTTTCAGCAGTACACTACATGACCCTTTAGACATTTCAATACATACAAACTGTCAAAAAAATACAATATAGGTCACTGTATATACGAAGGCATGAGCCGAAACAAATGATTGTACAGACAGAACGGAAACACAACCATTACGCCTGAGATCAATGTCTTGGAAAATGGCTGACAATAATTCAAGCTATGTAGCTTGTTTTAAATTAGTTACCACATTAAAAAATACAAAACATGAGCAGCACAGCAATCGCTCTGGTGACTTCCTGTTGAATGGAACTCCGTTTCCCTCGATCACCATAGGTGCTGTGCCTATACAACATTCCTCTGCTATAATCAGGGTCCTGATTTCACCAGTATCACATGTCAAATATCCCAGGTGGCGCAAAAAAAAAAAAGAGTGGTGGAGGTCTGATTACTGCTGCACTGCCTACAGGCATCTTACCCATTAGGGAATTCATCGAGCATCGCTCATACGTTAACTCAACTTAAACAGCTGATCAATACAGGATATATTTGTGAGTTCTCCCAAATAGGAATCAGTACATAACACAGCTAGGTGGTTTGCCCTGCTGCTCTTGTCATGATGGACATTGTTTTTCTCTGAGGAAATCAAAATGTAATTAAAAGACGAGGGCTGCGCTGTGAATCAGCCTTATTTACATGTAAATTAATCAAAGAGAATCAAAGTAAGAAGCAATAAAAGTCTGTTGTATTTTTTTTCTCTCACACAGCTGACAGCCTCTGTGCTGCTTTCTCTGTACGGAGTTGACAAAAACAAATGTTTGCATATCACTCGCAGGTCATTACTTACAACTCTTCTGTGGAAAGTAGTGAAGGTTCTACTAAAACGTCACTGGAATTCTTCGATTTTTTTCGCACTCCCTTAACACCACATTACCAGGTGGTGGCACAACATCTGTTCAAATTACAAACGAGCACTTTGGAAATAATGTTAGTGGAGTGGTCAATAAGGATTGTCTTCAGCAGTGACATCCAGTGATATCATTTTCCCACTTGTTTATTCATTTTTTTTCCCAACAAAGCATCTCTCCATTAATTTGATGACAAACTAACAACAGAGCAACAGAGCTTAAGGTCACCCGGCTGACTGGCTGGACATCTTTGTTTCAGTGAACATGCTAACTGGCCCACTTACTCGATCTGGTGGCCACGGTAGAGAGCTGAGGCCCCCCTTGTGAGTCCTTGGGAGTGCCTCTGGTGACCTCCTCTAATAAGGTTCCTTCAAGTCTGCTGCCATCAGACGTGCATTTGTTAAAAGGTTTTATATATGTATATATATATATATGTGTGTGTGTGTGTGGGTGTGTGTGTGTGTATATGTATATATATATGCATATATATACATATATATATATATACACATAAAATCAACAGACTTCCTGCAAACCTTAAATGATAACACAAAGGAGGAGTGTGAATCATTCTCTGCTCAGGATGCCATTTCTCCACCATCTTTACATAGAAAATATTTATTCGTTGCTATTCACGTATGAAATCTCCTATAATAGAAACTTCAAACCTTTAAACTTTTTTTAAGACCCACTTAAATCACTTTAATAGTTGGTGGCCAATATGGCTGTTTATATATATTGCTCATTTTATGCATCAGAAAATAATCATTTTTGTCACAGTGGGTCACAACTGAGTTTGTGGAGGTTGATAATTAAGATAAAATGGCATTGTGGCGTATTGAGGTAAGTGACCTGCCACTCTGTAAAGATAAGACTCCAATTAATCCCGGCTGAATTGCAGTAATGTAAAATAAAGATAATTACTAAATCACCAGGCTACATTGCTTTGATAGATTTTTGTTACTCAATGTTATTGCTGCAAGGAATAAGAAATTAAATGGATTATATCACAGCATTTTCAGATGGATTACAACTGCTTTTAAATAACCGCAAGAGCAATTTCATCAGCCCTGCAATTCGAGAAGCCACTGACAGGCACTGCATGATTCAAATTGAACTTGCTCTCATCATTTTAATAAAGCGCTTCAGTCTTCACCCCCAGCAGGCACACACACGCACAAGCGCACACACATAGACATGTGCTATACAAATAGCACACACTATAGAAACACACAGTATGCAAGCAGGGACTCACATTTATAAGATCTACAAGACGTTACCCCTGTTTTTAAAAAATGTGTTTAATGAATCCATAAAGGAACATTTTTGTTTTTGTGCTTTCAAAGACAACATCGGGGCAATTAGGTGACGGACACCTTCAGTAAACACGGCCAATGAGGAAGGAGATGTCATAGGAATTGTATTTTATTTGCTGCCTTTGAAGTACAGGATTTAAAAACAGTAAATAGTGGACAAGTGATCAAAGGGATGTGATGAGAGATTTCATGGGTGGTTATCTTCAGGTCCTTGTTGCCATTTCAGTGTGTGCTGGGAGATTGCGGAGAACTCGCCGTGCCAAGTGCCCAGGGCTGCTGCAGTGACTGCTCTCCTTTAAAACCATGCTGGCACAGAGCCCCCTATCGAAGCCAAGGCCTGACTCCGGAAGAATTCATTATGGCATCAATTAGAATAAACATCTCAACCTCCCCCAGCTCCCTCGCTTTTAAGTACCGTTTGAAAAGGCTGCATCCAAGCTGCAAAATGAGAAGAGTGCCCGCATTTATTGTATTTATTTATTCATTTTATGTGTGTGTGTGTGTGTGTGTGTGTGGGGGGGGGGGGGTTCTCTCACTGTTTTTACACTAAGAGCTTTTAAATGTTTGTGTCCGAGTGTTCCTGTCTCCGTGGAAATCGGGCAGTAGTGCCAGCAAAGAGAGGAAGAGGGCCTAATTGCTAATCTGTGCTCTTCTTAAACGCGGAAACAAAAGAGCATTTGTGTTGACACTGAAGTCATTTTTATGTATAGCTGAGAAAATATGTGAACACAACTTTAATCTAATGCAGAAATTACTCAAGGCCTCTAGAAAGTCTAATCTGAAGGTCATATCTACCAACTAATTTTATTCAGAGTGGGCTACACAACGCCGTTATCTTATTGCTGAAGCACACAAAAGGGATCAATACAGGTGGGCTGATGGTAAATATTCCACAAACCAGCATGAAAGAGGTTTTCAGTTTAGAAAAATCATTAATAATGCAAAGTCAAGAGATCTATTGTCTTCAAAGCACAATGAAAGATACACATGAAATACAAAAGGTGCAGGAGAGTGTATGTATGGGAGCTGCTGCTGCTGCTGCTGCTGCTGCTGCTGCTGCGGAAAGATTACAAGAGTCAAATCTAAAGGTTTGGATCTACATTCACACCGCAGCTCGCTTGTTTACTGCGTTGTTAAAGACAGATGAACTTGGGATCTTGAGTTTCATCTAAAGTTTTGAATTCAAAGAGGATCACAGTGACAAAGTGGAGCCCTCAATGCGAGAAATTTATCTTTTCCCTGCTGCAGCAACTGTTCTGCCAACACTGTCTGGGTAGAACAAGGAAAAAGTCAATGAAAGATCTAGAGGAAAACACTGAAACAAAACACCAGGCATTAACATTATTGACAATAACAACAGCAGTATGAACAACAGCAAAAGGGATCCAGCCATAGAAAGTCACATTTGTTTCCCCGTTTGAGGTGTGAAATGTAGTGTAATAAGGCTGCCGCTCCACTGTCACTCTGAGTGCTGGAGTTGTCAGTGGGCCACGGACAGGAAGGTTTCATCAGCTCGCTTCTAACCAAGCGAACTTCACTCTCAACCTAACTAGGCCAACAGGCCTGACACTTTTGCGTTGGAGTACCCAGTCTCACATAAATGAAATGCAGATGATTGGTAAAATGATATGATACACAAAAGCAAGTGTCACCAGGCTGTCATGTCTGCCTTGTTCTCCCTTAGTGTGTGGTGCCTTGGGACATGTTGACTCTCCTCCTACCCTCCCTAGCCTCACTCCACATGCAGGCCATCGACACTGGCCTTCAGGCTGATTGACTGGAGCAGAGGGAGAGCTGGACTGGGCTGCATATACTACCCTAATGCAGATAGAAAAATAAAGACACCAGAAGTCGACAACTCATAAGTAGATTTCTTTTAGGGGAGAAAGTGTAACAGACACAAGACAGTGACAATAAAACTTTCCAAAGAGCGTTAAGGAGGAGGAGAGAAAGATAAAGCCATGTTGTGTCTGTATTTGAGAGAAAAGAGATAAAGAATGAGTGGGTTACTGATTATACGTCCCCTTTTCCTGCCCTTCAGGCCAACGTCTGAGTTTGATTAGGTCACAAAGATATGTACAGTTTTGAAGCTGATACTCTTCCCCAATAGCAAAGCATTTATTATGATGCACCAACAGTCACATGGTCCTTTTACAAATGAATGCTTTTTTTCTCAAACAAACAAGTCTGCAATACAGACACATTGGGCTTCTATTAGATCAAAGGTACTCCTCTTCATCTGCCTAATTTGGAAATGCTTAATAATCACTGAGTTCATTTGAAAAGAGGCTAATTTCAGTCATATGTCTGCATTTGACTGAGGCCGGTTATGGAGTCAGACTGATGAAATTATTTCTCTTCATTGCTCCCTCTGTGGATCTCAAGCTCTCCTCTGAGCAGTAATGTGCTCCTCTATCATTTCACTTAACAAACAATAGGGGGGGCAGTAACAGAGAAAAAAAAAAAAAAACAGACCAGTAGTGTTTCTTGGAAATTAAGCAAACTGGATCATTTGCTGCTTGGATGCAGTAGAATGATGTTCCTCCTCTTCAAATTTACAAGTAAAGTACCCAGTAATGCCAAGCAATTAGGAGGGACTGCCACCACACAACAGGGACTGGAGTGATTGCTAATGTGGATTAGGCTGCATTATCCAGCCGGTGGAAGGAGACGGGGCGACACTGAAACGTGGTGTTATACGAGCACCAAGGACAATGCCTTAAATGCCACACTTCAGCAGCGACGAGGGATTTGTCCCTAATTAATTTCCAAAGATTTCTGTCATCCATGTTCTGAAGGCCAGCCTGGTGAAAACTCAAAACTGGAGTGTCCTCTAGTAGCTAATGCTCTGAATAAATGCGCAACATCATTGAAAAAAATATCAAGTACCATTCACTTCATTCTCTCTGCTGCTACTTTATCTACAGTTTCTCTTTTCAGATAAAAGTTTCAGCACATATTGAATGGGATTATTTTCGTTGCCTAAATGGTGGAAGACTTTAGTATTAAATAAAACAGTGATGAACACATTGATTATAAGCAGGGCTGGCAGGGAAATTAATTCAGTGTAAAATACAACAGGAGCTTTTTTTGTTATGAGGACTTCATTTCCAGAACTAATGAGCCACCCAGTTTATAATACACTAATATGTTCTCTCTTGATACTCTTAACCAATCTCTCTATGGTGGCTTTTTTATAACTGTTTAAAACACTTTTTGTCCGGCACCTACAGTGTGCTTTGAAGTAGTGGGCACTCATTCAATATGACTGTAGCACTACCAATCCCACTCTCTCTACCTTCAAAAACAAAATAATACAGCTGCATGTATTACAGTACCCTCACAAATTCATTTATTTCACCTATTAAAAAATACAAATATGACTCAGAAACATCAATTAAGAATTTGAATTGCTATGCTTTCCATTAAAAATATAACTCATTTACTTGTATTTACTCAGGTCGTTCAGTATCGTGCGTGTTGAAATGTGATCCAAAGGCCCGTGTTCATATTATTGCTATTTGTAGTAGTAGCAGTAATAGTAAAATACATTCCCTCTTTCACCCTAATACCAACCAGTTGAGGCAGATGGCCACCCACCTGAATCCGATCAGAGCTGTAATCCTGTTTCCTGAGAAGTTCTCTCTCCTGGGCCAATATTGGATCTCTCTAAATTCATTAAGAGTGCTGAATTCAATTTAATTCAATTGTTTAAGCATTTTCTATTTCCAAAACTTTGCACCACATGTGCTTTTCTTTCAAGAGAGAAATAGCTGCAGGGCACTTTATCTGAGCTCTGCCATCTGATGAAAGGGTTTAGTGGTGACAAGGGATGTGGTTCTGGATGACAGATTTTAATTACAGGAACACAGGCTAGTGACACTCGAATGACCAGTCGCAGCTTACCATCAGCCAATCACTACTGATAACCAGATGATGAGCACAGAGCAACCAATTAGCTATGAAAGGGCAACAGTGCCACATCAGCTATAGTGCTGCTATACCCCACACTGTTGGTAATGTTATGACCGTATATAACTGAAATATACTGATGTGGCTTGACTACGCCGGGCTGATCACCCTGGTGACAACTCCCTGCATCTTTTCCTTATTTGCTTTTTTCTTTCTAGGATGAGGATGAGAAAAGTAAAGCAAACAAGTAAAACCTTGTTTAAAATGTTCAAAGGAATACGTACTTTTCCAGTCGCTGCGCTTTACAGGAACGTTTCCGACCTGAATCAGAAACATATCCAAAAAGTACACCAACCAGACAAGAGCAGGAACATTACATAAAGCCCCATCTCCACAGGTAAGCAGCAGCAGCTTTATAGAAGATGACAGTGTGCATTGTCCTCTGGGCTTCCTCTAATAACTCCAAGAAAGTTTTCATTGTGCTTGAAATGTATTCTAGAATTTAACTGTTGATCGCAAAAAAAAAATTCATGATCAATCACAAGACTTAAATATTAGTATTTTGTTGAATTATGGCCAACAAATAACAGTCCTCCTATACAGCTGCTCTTCTTCAGTGTCGCCTCCTTTCCACGTACTGTAATTGTGTTCTGCTGATGTACGGAGGATGCCCCCGGTTGTTTTACGTAACTACATTCATCTACAAAATGAGGATACTGTCTAGCTAGCAGGCTGTTAGCTGTGAGTGAAAGGCTAATTTTGAATATCTGTTTAAGATGGTCTAAAATTCAGCTAAAAGATTACCAGAAAGTAACTGGGTTATTGCTATCTGTCGTAATATTGTAGCAATGTCGGAAATTCATTTACTCGTGACTTGTATGGAAATTACCAAAAATTCCCCGTATTCACTCCTCATATTATAGAGTATAACAATTAAATTTAATGTATATAATGCTAAAAAAAAAAAAAAATTGAGTTCATTTTGACCCTAGATAATCTGATCAGACTTTACCTAGGATACCTAAGGATGTTTTTAAACTGATATAATGTAGTGTACATATTCCTTTTCTGTTATAGACACAAATCACTGTGAGCAAAAGATTATTGTTGTGGCAAAGACCAGAGTAGAAACCTCATAGAGCAGGTTTCACTGCTTGATCGTCCATGAGTGCTGTTGTTGAGAGCAAAGTTAGTATCGTTAACTGTGATCATATTTTGCTTTAAACCAGTGGCTGCTCCTGTACAGAGGCCACACAGGACTGCGAGCGTGTGTGATGCTCATACCAACAACAGCACAGAGCAGAAACCTTTCCAGCTTCATCCGGAGCATAGAGTAGAACCTGCATTCTGGTTATTGTGTAGTCGCAGCCTGCTGGTCTGTCGGTACGGAAGCATTTGGGCCAGTGGCTGGGAGTAGTGCAGTGTGAATGGTAACACCCAGGACAAATTACATGTCGAGAGAAGAAGGACCTCTCCCCCACTGAGCCATGGTAGCATCACAGGGGTGGAAAATGACAATTCCTTGAAAAGGTCATACAAGACGCCTGCACTGTGATACGAGCTTACAGCCAATCTGACAATCTTAATTCAAATCATGACATTCCCCCAAAAAGTACAACGTTTTCATCTCCCCATGTCAGAACAGTATGCTGACCTTTAGCATGTAAGAACTTCTGATTTTAACAAATGCTAATCACAGCCCTTCATTAACAGATCTCTTTCACATTTCACAGACTGCCCCATCTGCAATTTATCCATTTCACACTGAGAGTAATAGGATTTCTCCCATTATCACACCTATATCTTCTAGGAATTGAGTCATCTGAAATGAAGGGATGATGCTCATTTTGGCACAGTAAATCAGAATGAAATGAGGAATTCTTTTTGTCAAACCGTGTAGCTTTGTATTTTTTTCTTCTTTTTTTTATTTTAAGAAAACTTTTGAACAATAATTTCATGCTTCAGCCAACCACCTGCCTGCATGGGCAGTGTCATCCCACTCCGTAATACCACTGGAGATAAAATGTCAGTGAATATTCACCCGCAGAGCTGCGGACCTTACCTATACTATTGCTGCCGGTCAGTCGGTCAGTCCACCCTCGCTGTGATCAGACAGAAATATCTGAAGATTTCATTGGTGGATTACCATGACATTTTGTTGACATTGTCTGGTGCAACTGGTGTACTGACCTGAGACTTGGTAAAGATATCAACAGCGCACAGAATATGTATCCCCATGACTTTCCTGATTTCATGGTGCTAAATTACATACAGACACTCGGGACCTGGTTTGCAACATAAGAGAGATACAAAACAATTCATAGTAAATGTTGTGCTCAGCATCTAATAATGGAGAAGTACAGTCATGGTGACTGTGAAATGTCCAAATGGTGACACAATTTGAAAAAAACCTTACGCTCACAAACACTTAACTCAGATTCAAGCGTTATTGATGTTATGTTGTGATGTCGTAGGCGCTGGGTGCCATTTATTATTGCTGTTGCTGTTGCCATTATTGCACTCTAGGATATTTTGGCCCTTGTAAAGTGTGTTCTGTCCCATATACTGATATTATTTCCTTATAAATATACTGAGGTTTCAGAGCAAATGAGTAAATCTGCTGATGTCAATATAACCACCAAGTCTCATGTTGGTGGGTAGGAGTGGCAGAGCCAGAGTCGAGATAAATAGCTCCAAAAGAGAAAAGTTGATTCTATTGTGCTTTTAAGCAAGAGTGTCTACATATTTTGCCACAGGTGTTGATTCAAAGGGAGTGTGTTTGATATGAAAAGAAAGACATTCTTCCACCAAGCATTCTAAATATGCCAAATATATGTCATTGTGGGTGAACAAGAAAAGGCCCTGAAATTGTCTTCCAAATTAATTACATGGCAGAATATTGTTCAGAAAGTTTCACCATCTACGAATCAGCAACAAAAGTTAGCGACATGCTGTCAGACAAGCTCACATCGCACATATCCAATGACCTTTACATAGCCAATGACCTCACCTGGAGTGCCAACACTTCCCGACTGGTCAGGAAGGCCCATCAGTGTCGCTACTTCCTCAGGAAGCTGCGGAGAGCTGGACTGGGTGGTGGAGAGCATCCTCTGCACCTGCATCACCGTGTGGCACGGCAGCTACACTGCTGCTGAACAGAAGGCTCTGCAGAGGGTGGTAAAGGCAGCACAGAGCACTGTGGGGAGCAGTCTTCCCTCCATCTCGGACCTCTACACCTCGGGATGCAAGGGGAGGGCCCTCGCATCACGAAGGACTCCACCCATCCCACTCACTGTCTGTTTCTGCCTCTTCCCTCTGGCGGGCAGCTGAGGAGCATCCAGAGCAAGACCACCAGGCTCAGGAACAGTTTCTGTCCTGCAGCTGTCAGACTGTTGAACTTGAGCCGTGCTCTGTAGTCTCCCACCCTCTTCCATCTGTCAGTGCAATATCTCCTCCCATTAAGTGCAATATTCCTCGAACGACTGTTTACATGTATACACTGTTTATATTTATATTCCTGTTCTTTAATTTTATATATTTATATATATATATTTCCTCCATAAGTGCAATATCTCCCACCCTCAACAACACTGTTTACATTATACAGACTGTTTATATTTCATATTTTTGTATTTTATATATATAGATCTATGTGTATATCTTATTTCTGTTACTTGATTTTATTTTATTTATTCTATTTTCATCTTACTTCTCTCTGTTTATCTAGGCTTATACCTGAGTCCTAATTTCGTACCACTACCGTGAAAATGTGAAATGGTATGACAATTAAAATCCTTCAATCCTTGAATCGAGAAAAAAAAGACCAAAATATATGAATCAAGGTTGTCCTATTGTGTAATTTCATTCTCTGCATTATATCTGATGAATTCTAAAACAAATTGTTCCCATTTAAAACAAGTTGATACCATTCAGTTAAAAGAAACAAGAAAACTAAATGTACACTTAAATTTGAGGCTGTGTCTGGGCAAACATAAAGGCCAGAATACAGGTGCACTTTGCATTCAGGAGAGCCTGCTACTTTGTGACACTGTCTTATCATCGGCTGATCTATTTTACAATGCAGTATTTATTTCAAACTACGTGACTAATGAAAGTGGAGTTCACATTGGTTTGTTTAACCATGACCGCAAGTATGAGCCGCAAAATGGAAAGACAAAAATCAGTGTCAATTTAAGTGTAGATAAACACATTTTTTATTGTTTTCTTTATGTTTTCTCTTCAAGCTGCTCTCTCTCCTTCTCTCTTGCTCTCTGCATTATTTTATCTACTCTGTCCATCTCTACATCACCTTTCATGGGCTTAATGTTAAGATGCTCATAAATCCAGATCTACAAGAAAAGCTGGCGTCCAAACACACAGGTCCAAAATATTCACTGAAACATTCATTCAGCTCTGCTCTGATCTGTGTTGCAGTGAAATGATCCTGAGCTCCCGATGAAATCCAAATACGAGGAGCAATACTAACTGGCTACTGTGTGGACCAAGAGAGATAGGGCAGCAAAGCCTTCCTCACAGCTGGATGCCCAGATTAATAGGCAAGATAGACATAGTATATGTGTTTACTCATCACTCTGATTGCACCTGTCTGCTATGAAGGCTTTATTTGAACGGGTCAAGATTGTAGACGACAGTATGAGAAGCATTATGAATTAAGATATGCTGAAAGGCCGTGGCATAATGACGTTCATCCATTTCCATCATAAGACACACAGTGGGCTCGTACCTCACACCAGCCCTGTCTGAGACACCTCTGCCTCTGAATATTTAAATCTACCAACAATCCCCACTTGCCCACTCACAACCTATCCCACTGCTTCACAGAAAAGGGACTTTAATATATGAAATACCAATGCTGCTGTGTCAGTAGCTGAGAGTTCACATTTTACAAGGAGCTGCACTTCAGGATGTGACCTGATGCCATGCATATCTTCTGTTTCATTGTAACACTTCTCTTGCCGAGGTTAATGAGCTTGACATCGGGTACCCTCAGTCTGCTCAACATCTTGCACTCCTCCCTCTTTTCTCTCTGCATGCAGTCAACCTGCAGCCTCACGTCACTGTGTCTGAAAACAGCAATTTCACTTAGCTAATGCAGCCAGGGAGAAGTTATCATGTAGCCGAGTGGTCACCTGTGCTTTCACGGCTGTTCAGCAAGGTCATGCTCTCAGCAATTAGCTGCATCTACTTGGTTTGTCAGCCGGAGCCTCTAGTGGATTAATTGTCCTCACTCTGCTTCATTCAAAATGATCCATGAGTTTTCACTTTCTTGTAAGCTAGTCATTAGCAGCATTTCTAAGATAGCGCTAAGACTTTTTTTTTATCCATCCTATTAATTTCATGATGAGCAAACCTATGCTGATTTGAAGGACTTATCTGTAAATTTGTGGTGTCATGCATTTTTAATTGAACATGATTGTGGCATTAACAGCAGAATATGCAGCCAACCTTTTCTCACATTCGTCTCAGCCTTAAATGAAAGTGCCTTCAATTAAAAGGCCATAGAAATCAATAGGAGTGGCAACCATGAGAGAGCACATGTTGTTGACAGTCTGTCTCCTAATGGATCACTTGCCACACGCTCCGCTCTTGTGTCTAAAAAGTACTTAATGTGCAATGCAGCCCACCTCAGTTGTTGCCAAAGACTAGAGATGGCTTGTCTGAAGAAGGTTTAAAGTTCCATCAAATGCTACATTAATGGATTATGTAGCCCTGCCTCTATGAAAGACTAAAAACTATTATGCAGAGCATTGCTGTCAAAAGGCATTTAAGAGAAACTGGCATGCAACTATTTATTCAGTCTGCCTTCATATGATGTGATGAAAACATTTTGACAACTTATAATCAGGAAAGCTTGAGAATAAGTTGACATTTGGCAAATTTACCTTAATTCAGTGTACTAGTGTTTTGTGTGTGTGTGTGTGTGTGCGTGTGTGTGTGTGAGAGAGAGAGAGAGAGAGAGAGAGAGAGAGAGAGTGTCTCTGTTGTCTGTATGTGATAATATTTATTTTAATCACATCAAATCAAATTCATTCCAGAGGGAAGTGAGGAGATGATTGAGAGAATCAGAATTTAAGCTCTCTGACACGGACACAGATAGAGGTCTGAGCTGCCCGCTCTGGGTCATTTCCACAAAACAATGTGATACAGATTTCTTTACTGGTGGGAGGTTGTCTATTTTCTTCCTCTTGAAAGTGAAGTTCCTTTCTAGGTATGTACCCCTCATCTTCTTTCATTTGGAATCTTTATCCTACACGTACTTGAACACACAGATTTGTAAGAGCAAAATAGTGAATCTGCAGCGCCAGCGAGCGAGGCTGTGGAGGACTGCATGAAAAGAACTCATTAAAACTGTGACTCACACACAGAGACGCTCCGGCATACTCTGAGTTGAGATCATTTGTTAGTAAATCCAAGGCTGCTGCCCAACAACATATTTCTAATTGCCCCTGCAAACTTGTGCACATGTACACACACCTGTCCAAAGACACACACACACACATGCACCATGGAACATAAGATTTTCCCTTCAGACGGTGAGAGTCAAAACTGAAAAATAGATGAGATCTTTGTTACTCAAATGGCTGTAGGTTTCTTAAGTGCTGTCAGAGTAGGGATGAGGCCATCATGCATAATGGAGGATGCTGCCTAGCTAAGCGCCTTGGCTCTCTGCCTGGTCCACAGCACAAAACTGTCTAATGGAGTTGAAGACATGGTAATTTCTGTGGCAAACTAAGATTCTCTAATAATATCTAAAGTTGGAAGCTAATTAATCTCAGAGGTATATCACAGGCTTAAGACCTCCCTGCACTGTCTGGGGCTGCTAATTCCTTCCATCTGGGGTGTTGAGGAGCATAAATGAGAGTTTACCAGATTAGCCCCAGACACAGGATCTTTAAAGGGAACTGCTTGTTCTCCATAGATTGGAGATCTGTCCTCCTTGCACAGCATTGTGAGGGAGAGGCTAATAAACCCCTATTGTATGCTTATGTGACTGGTTTGACTGGAGCGCTAAAAATGGAACCCAATACACAAGAGAAAGTGGGACGTGTGGTCCTCATTTAAATCCATATATACTGCATGCCTTTCCAATTATGTTTAGACTTTCATCCAGAGTATGCACTTACAGCTCAGTGTTAGATACACATCTGGCTAGATTAACCAAAAGCTTCAGTATCGCACATTTTGAAATTACAATTATCTAAAAGTATTGTAGCTGATTAGATGGCAAAGATCGCTGACTTCTCATCATAGCTACTGTACAGAGTAGCTTATTGGAGACTAAATTAGAACACTGACAGATGAACTATGATATTTTTCTGCTTCCAACAAGTATATTTAATAATATCATTATATCTGGCAGGTTTTGGCAAGATCTAGACCCATTCGGATAAGACCAGGGTCGTCTGTTAGGAGTTAGAAGTGTCTGCATAGGAGATGAGTGCAAGTTCCCAGCAGATTCAGCAGGAAGAGTTAATAGTCAGTGCTCTGGTTTTAAATTCTGTCTGCAGCCCTAGTTGAGTTCCTCAGTCTCAGTTTGAAGAAGAGACATGGGAGCAGGGAGACAGGAGGACAGAGACAGAATTTATAGTGAAAGAGAGATTTAACATCCGAATAAGGGAGTGTTCATGTGACAGCCATCCATCCCCTTCCCCTAATCACGAGGTTCACCCTTTATTCACACACCAGAAATTCAAATCACCTACAGTGTTGCAGACCGGATCCAAAGTTGACTGTTAGTTAACTGAATTTTTCCATGTGCCATTTTGGGTGTGCACAAGATGCTGTCTCACCTAGTGTTTGTGTCAGTCAGAGCTGGAAATGACGATTTATTATGGTGGATTTGACATGAAATAGTCACCCTCTACCTTTTCTCCAGCCATTAGTCTCTGAGAGGGGTACTTGACAGGGAGTGCCATCAGCTAGCATCAGCTCAGGCAGCTCAGCTCTCTCCTCCCCCGCAGATGCACCTTGGGGCTGCAGCGGTCTCCTCCTCTTCTTTGTTCGATGCATCTGTTCAGCATCAGATGACAACACTGATTAGCCTCACTCCTGTTCTTAATAAGACAACAAGAGTACAGAAAGGGAGCACAGGACAAACAGACACACCAGATCACCCACTTGTAATGACTCCATGTCCAGCCTTTGTGCTTATGTTACTTGACTATGACTTGTCTTCTGTCTTAGGGTTAAGGACAGTACCCTTAACCCTAATGAGCTCTGGAAAATGTTACTTACTATTGGTGATTTACAAAGAGGCAAAAACCAGATGCTGTCTCTGCTTCTTTGCCTGAAGTCCACACTGCATGAACCAAGAGCCACAAACCACTTTTTTTTTCTAATTTCCCTGATGATGTCTGCAATTTTCCCTCAATGTCAAGCTCTGGATAATATCTAAGTCCATTTTCAGTGTCTAAACTGAAACTCCCTTCAATGTTACTCCACTTTGCTTCCAGCCATGTTTGCTGAGTTTGTCTCCTGAATTAAGGCCAAGACAAAAATGCAGAAAATCTTGTAAAATACTAACAATTTTGTTTTGCAGTATCAACACAGAATGCAGTAAGTTAGTAAGTACATTTGGTATCATCTTTCAGGATGTTGGGTTACAATGTGCAAAAGAAGAAACTGGAGTGCCTGCCTTTGGAATGACACTATGTGCATCCAGAATAAGAGCATATCATTGAGGAGGTCAGGATCCAACAAGATCCTCAACATTTCCAGGGGTTTATTATTTCTCTCTCTCTCTAGCTGAAACACATCAGGCCATCAAATAAAAATAAAAATCATGCTCAAAATTGTTGAGGAATTTTGTGTACGTATGTATGTGTGTGATGAAGGAATTCGCCAGGCACAAGAAACAGGCCGGAGCCTCAGAGGCGGCTTACACCGGACCACTTTACTGGACGTCCACGACAGATGTACAAGGTTCTCTGTGAGATGAGGTTGAGTCAGCTCCCCCGGAACATCTGAGTCCGACCCCCATAAACAGTCACACTTATAATGTCGGGCTCTACCAGTAACACCGAATTAGAACATTCTGCATGGATGCGACCTTCATGTAGCCTAAACACAGCTAAGCATCTAGACAACGCTGGCGCCGTGAATGTCAGCTTCACAACCAGTAAGTGTTCTAACTACAAATTTACGATTATGAAAAAATCATGAAAGGCACCACAGGTTCACTCCCCGACCCAGCTCAAGGCCCTGGGGTCAGGCCAGCTTTTAACCTTACTGAGGAATTTGGAAGATGATGTGCAAGAGAGGTAAAACAGAGGCTAACAGGTAAAATTCCTTGTCAAAAATTTTCTGAGATTTATAAAAAAAAAAAAAAAATTCACGGATCAAACATATGGTCAGAATGATTTCAAAATGTTCTCCTTTCAACCATTTCACATGGACTCGAACAAATTTGCTCAAATCAATTCATCTGTGATATGTCCAGGAAAATACTGCTTAGTAGTACTAACCTGTCCATGGTCTCAAAGAGTTTTCAGGATCCAGGACAGACAATCTGACATGGATCACATCCAAATGTAATTACTCGTTCCTTGTAATATCACTCAGCTTTCCGTCCTAGCTCATCATTGTGCCCATTAGGTTTTGGCATATGCTGCTAACAAACAAACAGCTGGTGTACAGTCAAAACAAAAAGCAGTTCAAGGCATCAAGTAACATACCCGACAGCTCAGGTGTACGTCTGAAGCTGTGATTTAAAACACCCGAGAGGCTTTGCTGAACTGGCGCCCAAGTAGAGACGATTCCAGAGTCTGGGGCCCTGGACAGCGAACACAGTCCCCTTGTGCTCTGCGTCTGGTAGGAGGTACCACAAAGATGCCAGGTTCAAATGATCAAAAGGGCCAATAGTAGGTGTATAGGACCTGAATCTGATTGCAGTTGTCAAGGTGGAAAGCCACAAAAGCATATTACCATTTCCAACAGTTGTAGAGAAGGTGAAATTTTATAAATTTCTTCAATAAGTTAAAAAACTCGCTTTACCAAAATCATAAAAATTCAAGGAAGCTTAAAAATAGTTATGTAGTTGGGTGGTATGTTTGGGATTAATCGAAGTTTCTCTACCACCTTTAAGGATACAGGAATGTATCCTGACAAGAGGGACTGCAGGCTTATGATAGCAAGCAGAGGTGGTCCAACGATGCTAATGGCTCCCTTAAGTAATTTGGGAGGCACCGTATCCAGGGGACACATGGAAGCGAGCGTGGGAGACGATATCAATAAAGTCACTGAGGGAAACTGGAGAAAAATGATCGAGGAGGACTGGACAGATGTTGGGAGGCTCTGTAATTGGGTTAGGGAGGCTGGGGGCATGATAGATACTCTTATTCTGTTGATTTTTATCTACAAAAAATGTTTTTTAAAAAAAATTCACAATCTTCCTCTTAAGCTGAGAACATTCTGGGTTCTGTAAATATGGTTACTAAAGCCATTTGAAGGAAACTGGGATTGTATTTATTTGTGGTGATGATTTTGTTGAAATAAATAGTTCATGTCGCATGACTTTTTTAGTTCAGCTAGATCTTTCACATGAGCAAAATGGAAAGGCCTTCATAGTTTTCCATCGATTTTCTCCTTGTCTTCATTCTGTCAGAGCTGCAGATGAAACAGTTGTCGAAACAGTTGCAGTCTAGAGTGAAGCAGAATCTTCTGGAGACTAACCCATCATTAAAATGGTTAAAGTGGTCATCATATGCAGAGATAGTGAGTCTTCTTGATCCCATTCAAAGAAATTCAAGCAAAAGGCAGCTACTGAATCACTGTGCCATCATATGATAAACCTTCATCACATTTGTAGACCACAATAGCACTGCAATCAGTGGGGTCTGATCAATTCTGTTCAAGTTTTATGGACAGTAAATAACAGTGCAACATATAGGATCAATGCATCTGACTAGAAACACGAAAGGCTCGAAGCTTGTGAATAATTTAGTAATTTAGGGCACGTTGTTCCACAAGTTGACTGGGTTCTCATTCATTCAGCCAGGTTTCAGTTTAAAAAAAGAAATCTATTTTCTGGTCCAAAGTGAACTCAATCAAGATAAAAGTCATATGAGAGAAGAACCTCACTTTTAGCAAACCCAATTTGATAACGGCGACCTGTTAATATGGGTCTGACCCAATTAGAATAGGGGGTTTGGTGTTTTATTAATAATGACAGGGATGGTGGAAGTTCTCTCTCGGATGTCATTTGGAGTCTGGATGCAGATTTTCCAACAGGAGGGACATCAAGCATGAAGAGCAGTCACTGGCCGGAGTTCAGAGCTATTGCTTGGATGCAGGTTTCAATAACTGGAGGAAACTGTGGGGAGAGCAGAGGGATGACCCCGCATGCCCCAAGAGGTGAATGGTCCCTGAAAATTGTTAGTAAACCCATGTTTAAAGATGCGCGTGTACAATGGTGCCAAGTGGTCACTTCGGTCAGTGGGTTTTGTTTTCAATGTGCTTTATAAATAAAGTGGATCGAAGTGTGAGGGCAGTCCCAGTAAATCATATTCAGTTAGTCTAGTTTTAGAGGATCAATCAGGAGTTTATCGAGAATGACTGTGCTTCAGGAAAATTTGTGTAACAGTGTTGAAGAATATAATGTATCTTATGTCGGAGACACTATTAATTAGTTTAACAGCAATGAGGGGAGAAACAAGGTGATAATGTCTGTTGGCTCCCTGGACCCCCTGAGTGACTGACTTCAGTGTCCTTCAGTACCCTGTGACATGTGAAAGAGGCCAAATCCAAGGTAGCGGAGTCGTGATCATCAGGGCTGTCGGGAAGGTGGGGACTGAGCAGCTTGGACAGTGAGAGTGGACGATTGAATTTATGAAATATGCTGCGCAGAGGCAACACAGACAAAGCTGTCAAGCAGCTTATCCTTCTCCTGAACTGGCAGCCAGAAGAGATCATTAATTAACTGTGAGGTAAGTTCACAGTCCATATGCACACAGAGCCATGGCAAACTTACTCATAAAACATAAGAAATAGAAAAGAACAGTGAATATCAATAACAAAAATGGTGTTTCTGTAAATATCAATACAACAGAAGTATTTTCTGTAAATAACAATAGTAGCAGAGGTGTTTCCTTGTCAAATTAAAGGGCAAACCTTGCACAAGGCTACTCCATATATTCACTGACAGTGCTTTCACTGTATCCAAATTGTGTTTCATTTAAGGCGTTGTTTATGACTTTCAGAATTGAAAGTTGCTTGCCTGAAAAATAGGTAACTTAATACATGATTGGACAGTCTTGACACATTTCCTGAAAAGATCATACCTTGTGATTCATTAATTCCTGTTTTACAAATCTGCCAACATTCATGTGTTCTTTTTTTGTTGTCTTAAGTCAGATGTGTGTGTGAACAGGTGTGTAGCCTCAGCTCTCTATAGGGTTGTGTTCCTGCAGGGCGAACTTCACCCACTCGTCTTCACCGTCTCCCCCACTGCCTCCTGGTGGATGCTCCTCACTCTGATATGTGTGTCCCAGCCCACCTGTTCAGGCCTCATTACTGTCAGGCCTGTGTTAATAAATATCCAGGTGTAGAGCGCTCCTCTGTGCCTGTACTTCATCACCAAGGAGCTCAGTCTGCTGGGCGCCCCCTCCTCTCCTGCAACAAGGCTGACAGGAACCATGATTACACTGTAAGCACTGTAGTTATTCACCTTCTGCCCAAACTCAGACACTGCACTCCATCTTATGCACCGGCATGGAGACACGCACACATTCACTGTTTATGCACATGAACACACACCCTTACAGGAATCCACACTGACAAACAAATACTTACAGATATTTGGGCTTTCATTCCCATTATTTTATTCCCTTCAGTGAAACCAGGAAACATGTGGGGTATGTTGCCACTTGCACTGTAGAAATATCCCAACAGCAGAATAGATTTTTGTAATTTGGTGAAGGCTCCCAGCTCAGCCGGTATTGTAGTGATGCTTCAAAACAAATGAGCAGTAAATTATGCAAAACATCATGTACAAGTTGAAGTAGTCATATTGACACCACAATGTCCATTATGTTCACTTGTCTAACTTGTCACCTAAAATACAAAAGCATCAATCTGACATTCAAAGATCCCAAACTGAAAATAATCAGAAAGTCTTGACTCTGCTGAATGTTTCATGAATCAACTTTTATTACTTGCAGCCTTTGCTTTCAAATACTTTCCATGGAGCCTGTGAGTATGTAGTCACCAAGACAGACAAGTTGTTTCATGGTCAAATTATGAACTATTTTTTGTCTATTTTCAGTGTCCCCAACATTAAATTAGTCAAATAATCTACCAGTGCAGACAGGAGATTTGAGTATATTCTCAATACAAACTACATCCATCGTCCATTGTCGTCTTCCGCTTATTCCTACACATTAAGGGTCGCGGGGGGGCTGGAGCCTATCCCAGCGTCAACGGGCAAGAGGCGGGGTTCACCCTGGACAGGTCACCAGTCCATCGCAGGGCCAACATAGAGAGACGAACAACCATTCACACTCACAGTCATACCTACAGTCAATTTAGAGTATCAATCAGCCTCATCCCCTCTTGATGTCTTTGGACTGTGGGAGGAAGCCGGAGTACCAGAGAGAACCCACACAGGAACAGGGAGAACATGGAGACTCCACACAGAAAGATCCTGTACTGGAGCTGGGACTCAAACCCGGAACCTTCTTGCTGTGAGGTCACAGTGCTAACCACTGCACCACCGTGCAGCCCATACAAACTACATATTTCACTGAAATACAGAATTAGACAGATTTGAAAGATGATTTTTCTACTGGAAATAAGTTATCAGGATTTCTGTAAAGCAAGATTATTCATTACAACACAGGCTAATATGTATCAAAAAACCTGAGTTTATTGCAATACTCCCCAGCAGAGATTTTATTCTTTAGTTGTTTATTGACCTTGCACTCCAAATCAAGACTAGACTAAAAGTATAGGACACATCGCTTTTTTCGGCATTTATTGCAGCCAATACTTGAGGAGATTTTTTTAATCCAAAATCTACCTTTCATACATTATAAAATTCATTCTTTTGGGGGATTTCTGCTTTTGTCTCTTTCGTGTGAGTAATTGTAAATGAAACACTTCTCTCTGGCAGGAGGCTTCATCCCATCAGGGCCAAAACCCCTTCACAATATTAAAAATTATTATTTTTGTTTATTTTATTCTAGCTGTAACTTTTCAGAAACTACAGATGTTTTAATCTCACATTCTTTTGTTTCACTTTTTCTGTTGACTTGCACTCACTTATTCCAGGACAAATTCCCTACTCTGAACTTTACCATCCAGTCAATCGGTTCTGATTGTGGTTCTGATTGACGAGACTTGATGCTGTGTTATCGTCTTTCAACTTCTTGACATTGCTGAAGATACACAGAGTCTTCCATATGTATTTGTACTTAGAAAACAGTCATGACCTCCTTTTGTGAAAACACCACCTCTGCATATTTTTGAGCAGCCTTTTACCTTGTTGCATGCATGAGGTCAGTGTGAATGAGGTGAGTGGGTCAGCCGGGCCTGTGAGGGCTCTCATCTCAGCAGCTCTGAGCAGCAGCAGCAGAGGCTCGGGGAATGACGGGGAGGACACAAGCACTTGACTCTAGAGAAGCAATCAGACACTAAGGGGTTTAATGCACTGCCTTGGGTCTGAGCCATAGCAATTGGGTTTGATAGCCATGTCATTATGAGAGGAGGGCGTCTGGAGGTCTTCAGTGGCCGGGGATTAGTAGAGAAGAGGGGCACGTTGAGACGGAAAAGAGAAGAGCGGGAGAGTGCGGCGGTGGGAATCTCTGCATCTGCCACTTTGGACATAGGCCTTTCTCATCTCCTCAACTCGCTGTCATCATCACTCTTTGCTGATTTTCCTTCACACAAGTGACAAGGGGGCAAACTCGGACAAGACAATGATAGAGGTCATTCCAGCAATGTGTCCGTGGAGCCCTCGTCAGCTTGTTTTACACCAGAAGTTTTAATTTTCTGCCATGAGGACAATTATAGTTTATTTCTTCAACAAGGACTAATGAAGAGGATTTTTATCATCAACAAGCATTGTCTCCCTTTGTCCGTACCTCCTCCTCTCTTTGTGCCCTCTGAAAATAGTTTGAGGAAAAGGAATCATATCATAAGTCTTTCTATAAAATGACAATCATTTTGCAGTGATTCTTTTCCAGTTATAACTTCCTTATCTTTCTGTGGAACTTCTAGAACCATAAATTTATCCAGTCAAACTCACAGTGATGTATGTGTGTGTGTGTGTGTGTGTGTGTGTGCGCGCACGTGCGCATGTGTGTGTGCAGGGAGGGAGGGGATGCATATTGAGAGTGAGGGAAGTCGACCTGAGATGGATGTGATGGCAGATGCTGGGGTAAGAGTTGTCATCAGCGTTATAGAGCCTTATGGAAGAGAGCCAGGTACACGGCTTTGATTGGGCCTACTGTGGCTCTGCTGTTTGCCACAGCACAGCTTTGATTAGTGGCTCCATGAAAATGTATGCCCTATGCTCAAAGAAAACTGGGGGAGTAACTACCTGTCAGGAAATTCACAAACAAGGCTACTTAGAGCACAGGGAACTGTATATTTTAAAGTCTAATATTCCCCGCCATTTCATTTCATTTCATGGCAGGGGGGCTTACCAAATCCCTGCTGATAGCCCACCACACCACACCCTTCCAAAAGGTCCCCAGATAAGGAGGATGTACACCCCCCCCCCCCCCAAAGAATAGGTGTGAGAGAACTCTCAACCACACAACAAAGACTCACTGACAGATGCTGTAAATATAAAAATCCCTGCACAAAACACAATGAAATATATAAATTAATCAGAGTGCAGGTAAATAAATAAATAATGTATATGAGGAGCTAATTAAATGTGTTTATTCCTGTTATCATATGCTGCCCTCATTTCCACCACTTGAAGTCATGAATCATTAAGCGGCTGCTAAATTGGTCTCTGGGGCCATCCTGGTGGCAGGGGGCGGTCAAATCCTGTCTGGCAGAAGGCAGGTGTGCAGCGGACGGACGGATGGCCTGTGCTCCTGCAGTCCTCGGACAGCGGCGCCTGACAGAGGGGAAGCAGGCATCATGCTGGGAGGTGAGTGGCCAGAGGAGAGCCTGTAGCAGAGCGGCTGACAGGACCGCCCGTCACCCGGCCGGCTCCGCTTTGATTAATGAGGGCATTTGAAAGACAATTAGTGGGAGCAGGTTTGCCTTCAACTACCTTATCAATCAGAACTCTTTTAATTCAACGTGTAGCGCCCTCTGCACCAAAATGAGTGTGTAAGCTTTGTGTATGAGGGCAGGAGGTAGAAGGAGGCCCATCTAACAAACGTCATTTATTAGACAACTTTAGATTAATAATTGCTATTGAACTTGGGTTTGTTCTCATGTATATCATCATGACAATTTAGTTCTTTCATAAGTTATTATAAATCCATGGCTGCTCCTCTAGAAACAAAATCAAAACACATTTATTGCTAGATACAAACCTGGTGAGCACGTTTTGACATTTACATTCTCAGGTGGTTAAAACACGGTTACAGCTCATTGGGTGGAGCCTCACAATGATTCAATTAACCAGCGGCAGCAAAGTGTTGGTGTTCATTGTTTCAGGCATTGCTGTGTCACACTATTTCAATGGCTACTAGGATCTTACTCATAAATTTGTTCTTACACATACAGGACTTCTTTTATCCTGGATTTCATCTTACAGAAAGGAAAGACAAAGAAAGCCTGATGGCAACTTGTAACATATTGCCGCTGACATGTATTGTGTACCTCTTGTCTTTGCAAGCCTGGGTGATTGACAGTAACAAGAAGTACACAATAGATATGGAGCAAGGAGTTACTACCAGGCTATGCTAGGGGACAAATATAAGAGACCCTCTACACAAGATGGTAATAATAAAAATGTATACAAAAAGAAGAGTCAGATCTTGCTCCTCTCACATCCCCACAAGGATTAAGCCAGGTAGTTTGAGAGCTTCGGGTCTAGAATCTCCCCAGCTTCTCTTTGGTGTAGGTGTTTCAGGTGGTCACCTCCTCTGTCTGCAGCAGGACACGATCAATACCTCCAGCTAATAAAGAAGAAGGTTCATTACCTTGATACAATGTAACATGGCTATTCATGGGGTAATCCAAACTGCTAATTCTAATCACATATATGTTCTCAACAAGACTACCTTGTAGCCTATGTTTGGTACGGCCTATGTTAAAAAAATAAAACATGGCAAGGCAGCCACCTGCTATTAATGAATATGTTCTTTTCAGTGCTATAAAGAGCTCTTCGTTTTATCCACATCTGCAGGTGTGTAATACCGCCAAACACCTACAACTACAGCCAGCACGGCTGCGGTCGGAGAAATAAATGTCAAATGTCAAATATACTATGGTGACAGTTGATAAGGATGTGAAAGTCAGCAGATGATGAAATGAAAACGCTGAAATAAACTGTTTCATGACGGGACATGAACACCAGACCTCACACCCTCAGTCTTGCTTCACGCAGTAATGGATGCGCAACTCGTTTAGTCTGCAATAACAATGATCACTCTGAGGCTTCATGCTGCAGAATTGTTTGGGATGAGCAAAATTCCTCAGAAGGCCGGGCAGAATAATGAGAAGTAATACATTCCTCCAAGTGCGGGTGTTCCAGAGCTGTTTGTTACACATCAGCATACAGGAATGGGAGTACAACTGAATCCATATTTACAATACAATTAAGAATAAAGTTATAGTTTCAACTCTTGAGTTTCATTGCAGAATCTTACAGTTATCTTTTAATTTATCTCACTAAATCATCATGACACATTTTTGGTAGTTTCGCAGAAAGAGCTGACAGCTTTCTTTACTTAGATTTTTTGACTTCAAGAGACACTTTAGAAAAGTTCTCAACAAGTATACTCTGCATATTAAGAGTTCACATGAGTTTGTTGTGTTATGGACCGCAACCTTGCACAATTATACTTGTCAATCATGAGAGCTCAAATTATTTGAACCACAGGAGGAATGAAGATGTGTTTTTATAAAACTGGAAACATGCAAGTGAGGAAGTGTCTCTATTGATCCTGCTTGTAAATAAAACACGGCAATGGACAAAGAGAAAAAAAAACAACTCTGACAGAGAGAACATGGGGATAAAAAAAAAAATCAATAGGTTCCCTGGCTGGTGGGTCTTCTCCGGCCCGACTATTCTCTCTGGGTTATGCTGTCTGCAGGCAGTAAGGAGGGGAGCAAACAGTCAACAATCTCTTGATTTACGAATTTCTTTTAGGGCTCTCCTGCGAGTGCAGCTCATGTGTATTTAACCCATACAGCTTTCTGAGAAAAGAAAGAAAAAGACATGTTTGAGGTTCTTATGTGTATATAAAAAAGGTCTAATAGCTGTGTCCCCCTCAAAAAAAATCAGGTTTGTTTTAATAAAGATTGAAATTACTCATGTTTAAAGCTTCATACCACCAGTTTTACAGTTTTACACATTAAAGTCTTATGTCTTATCTACATTGGGGTTACCAAGACCACTAATCAATCTTAAGTAGAAAACAATGGGCTTCTGTAGTGAACAGTTATTATTATTATCATTATTATTATATATATATATATATATACACACACACACACACACATATATATAAACCCTGCATTACACCAAGTAACTGCAGGATGAAAATACCCTGACTCATTGCTAAATCAAATGTGACAGTAAAATATCACAACGCAATTTAAAGCAGTCGGGACAACTTTCCTTTAACAGAAGTGGCTTCACCAGTAGTGGACCAGAACTCCCTGTCTCTGCAACACTTCTTCAAATAAGGCAAAATTTCAAGCGTTATGGATTATTCGACATTTGCCAGGTCTCCTCCCCTCTCAAGCTAACTAGATTAGCAATTAGCGCAAATTCAGTTTGGACGCCATTATGATTGAAACAAGCATACTGTACATCCAGATTGCTTTCCCCACAAAACATGAAATGTATCATAATGTGAAAAACACAAGATCAGTATGAGTTCAGATATTTCAGTGACGTTTAGTATTTGGACATACAAGCAACAAGGTAGCTCCAACATCACAAGACTTGAAGACACAAGACTTCTTCTTATTATTGTTCATGTTTTTGTTTTGTTTGTTTTTCATTGTAAAGCACTTTGGTGCAACTTTGGGTGATTTTCAATGTGCTATATAAATAAAGCTAACCTTGACCTTGACCTTGACCACACACTGTAACACCATGTATGAACTTACATGAACCTGTCCACTTGTGATTCGGTCTGAACAGTCCCAAAGAAACACAAAAGCATCGTTCAACACAGTGAGGCCAGTATTCAACCTCAATTGGTACATTTAGCATCCTCACCACTCGTCCATACACTGTAATATATACAGTTAATTTGGAGCCGGGGAGTGGACCTAACTAGCCACAGCTACCCTCCCTCCTGGGCCACGCTGCCCCTGGTGGATGTTACAAGGTGTGCTGTAATTACAACCTCATGATTTCAATTCGACCGCCACCACCACCACTAACTTACTAACTTACTCTGTCTGAATTTCAGCTCAGAACTATTACCAGGTAATTTTAAGATATATTTTTAAATTTGCAACATCATAGATTTATGGTGCAATATAGATATTATACTGGTATATTGACCACAGAGAAAAAGCTGCCATATTGGTATATGGACCTACAGTGCGTATGGGGAAATGACATCATCTTCAGGACAAACGTATTTAACCGCTCCATTTCCAGTGGCTCATGATGTATTTTGCTCCAGTGTGATTAAACACAGGCTTGTGGAGATTCGGCAGCTCTGTCTGCCTCCTCTCCTTGTTCCAGCTTACTGGGCAAAAAGGAATGCAGCCTGCCGCCCTCCATTTCCCATTAGCTGTTTTATTTCACGGGAAATTTGCTTCCTGCTTGCTGTAATTGGTTTGTAGGCACCTCTTGAAGTGGGCATTAGGATTTCTAATACAATCTTTTATGCAGGTGAGAGAGTGCATATATTACCCTTTCAGCAGCACATTATTTGATTGTCATTCACAATTATTTACCCATACATTGTGTGACACAAAGTTAAAGATTGTGACTAATGTTATTAGCTAAATACATGTCGGCATAACTTTGTTTCCACACACACAGTGGTGATGAAAATCAACAAACACACGATGGCTAACATGTTGGAGATGTCATTGACTTCAAGACAGCAGATATTTGCTGTCCACCCATGTGGTTACAGAATTTGCAGTGACGTGTTGCTGGAGGAAAATATCCAGCATAGCATCAATTCTTCATGTGCCAAGGAAAAAAAAGAGTTAACTTTACCTCCCAGTAATTAACTCTTTTTTTTCCTGTGCCCTCTTAATTCATGCAATTTCCAAAGGTTTGGCTTCTGCAAATTGGTCGTCAATTGTGCGTTTGGAATTCAAGACACATTCAGTATTGAATGGTGAAATTGCGGCAAGTCTTTCTCCAGCAGAGGCCAGAACTGGGTGCCATAATGATATTCATTTTCAAACAGGAGAACATTCTAATGGGCAATTAAGATGATCAAGCCTGCCAAGATACACGTGAAGCACGGAGTGCTGGTGCCAGTGATTACATGTCCTCCGCCCCTGCCTCCTTCCTGTGCTGGCCCAGGCTTTGTCTTATGTGTGTGCATAAGTAGCAGGGAGGGAAAAGAGGGAAAAGGCTCCAAAAGCACAATATAATTGAACTTTCCACATTATTTCTCACTAATATGTGCTGCCACTTGGTCTCATTAGTGGAATGATGTGCTCTGCCATTCTGGAATGAACTCTTTGCCCGAGTAATTAAGGCTCCTAAAGTTTCTAGTCCTTTGTTTAAAGAATTCGTCCTTGTGCTCTCCATGCCCCATCAGCTGCCTAATTAGCAGGGCCTTTGTGTGATTAAAAATTCTCACAGAGATTCCGTTGGATATTTTCCTCTGTTAATGAGTGTTTGTGGACAGCTGGGAATGGACGCAAGCTCCCTCCTCGTAGGACCTCCTGTGCATTGGGCAGACCTCTGTCAGGGCCCGAGAGTGAGAGCTGTCATTTCTGTAATGGGGATGGAAATCGGTCAAAATCTACCAAGGCCCCCGCAGGAATGGAAATGCCTTGAAATATAAATGAGAATGAATATTCATATTTCTTCCACTTCAATAAAGAAAGTGCTGAGTATTAATATACATGTCTGTCAGTTAGAGCAGCACCAGGAACTAGGTGAGCTCTGTCTGGCCATTAACGCAGCCCTTGGCTTCATTTGCTATTATCCTCAGGTTCTTTTTCTCCCTAAAGTAGGGGTCACCCTCTCCACTGAGGATTGCACATTGGAGGCTTTCCTTTTGTTACAATTCTCCCACTTAGTGAGAATGAGAGGGGGGGGGGGGCGGCTGAAAGAACCAGACAGTCATTTAATGAAACCCACTCGGAAGTTAGGTAAGCAGGGGTCAAATCTAAATGAAACGAACAAAGCTGCTATGTGTGCAGTTGGAGGATGGCAGAAATCCGGGGGGGTAGAAGGAAGAAGAAGTTCACACTGGTTGAGCTGGCTGGGACAGCTGCCCTTCAGCCTGCCAGCACATTCCTCTCTTTGATTCTGTCTTCATTTGTTTCCTGTTGCCAAGAGAGTCAGTGACTAAAGTGTTAACATGCTTGTTCATACATTACAACATATCATTATGTCAGTAATGCACTGAATCTCTTCCACAGAGCTGTTCTGTGCAAGTCCCCTAAGACAGATGTGTGAGCCTCACTTTGGTGGAGCCGAGACCAATTTGTCTTAATGTATTTTTATGTGGCAGCACGGTGGTGCAGTGGTTAGCACTGTCGCCTTACAGCAAAAAGGTTCCAGGTTCGAGTTCCGGCTCGGGCACGGCTCGGCTTGGTGTGGAGTCTGCATGTTCTCCCTGTGTGGGTTCTCTCTGGTACTCCAGCTTCCTCCCACAGTCCAAAGACATCAAGAGGGGACGAGGCTGATTGATACTCTAAATTGACCGTAGGTGTGACTGTGAGTGTGAATGGTTGTCTGTCTCTATGTGTTGGTCCTGTGGTGGACTGGTGACCTGTCCAGGGTGAACCCTGCCTCTCGTCTGTAGCTGCTGGGATAGGCTCCAGCCCCCCCCCCCCCCGAGACATTTGACAGGAACAAGCGAAAGAAAATGGATGGATGGATGGATTTCTATGTTTAATTTTTTTTTAATTAAAATGCGAAAATTTGAATTGTTATGCACAGTTGAAATGCATTTGAATTCTGCAGTAATGAAAGGATGCAGGCCAAACCATTAACATTATTTTCTTTACCGTTTGGCTGGGCAGTAGACATATAACCACCCTTTAAGTTGTTCCTAACAACTGATTATTTACACATCCAGTTACATAATCACTCATTTGAAGTTGTGTTCCTGTCCAACTGGGGATTTTAAGTCCAATATTCACATGCCTTTACTTCTGTTTTTGGTTTAACTCTAGTCAGAATATATGGTTCTGTTACCACTAAATTCTCCCGTGTTGCTACGAACAACCTGGTGCAACCAAGATGTGTAAAGCCAAGGGGAGCTGATGAGTTGGAGGATAACTCTCTGTATTTTTACTGCTATGCTTGATAATAATTTGAAAAATAATTCTAAAGTAAATTGTGATTATTAGATTCACTGACTTGTAAGTAAACCAGCGGGACATTATTCATTAATTTGAAAGTACTGATGTATAGTAGATGTTGTATATCGATCAGTTCTTCTTCACTCGTCTTAAATAGTACAGCACAACTTCCTGTGTAGGCTACTGTTTAAGAGCAGTGAAGAATAAATCATTTTTTCTATGTGATATTAGTCAGAGCAAACTGAGCTAAGTGTGAAGTAGCAGGTTAATAAATGATGAGGGATCAGATCATACCTGAGGCCTTTCAAAAACTGTTATAAGACTTGATATAAGTCAAAGAAAGGCGCAGAGACACAATGAACCAGTAAAGCCTCATCATGGTGGTCACTTCTACAACAGTGCTGCAGCATTTCGGGAAAAGCTGCTTGAATTTGAATCCATTTTCTTGTTATTCTATCATCTGCATGTCTTCAGATGTAAACACAGGAATCATTCCACATTTAAAAGTTAGGTTGTAGATGGATGGAGTTAAATTTCCTGGGTGCATGGAGCTCTGGGTAATTTGTTTGTTTTTAATTAAAATCTAATGTAGCTTTCTCAGGGCCTGGCAACTCTGCAGCTCTGCCCAGTGACTGGGGGATATTTAATAAGCTGCAGTGCTGAACGTTGTTTCATTAGGTGTGAAAAGGGCTGATAACTCAATAGCCAACAGCCAAACATCCTCTCTGTGTCGGTTTCCTGCCTCTTTAATCTGTTTTTCATTCTGCCTGGCATGCTGTAGCAGTACAGGGGACTTCACAAAAAGGAAAAATCATCCATCACCATAGGGCCTCCAACAAACCAGGGTGACAGAGCGAGACAGCCAGTTTGGCTGAAGGAGGAGACGATCAGACTGTAGTAAATGATGGCTCAAGCACCTTGTGTGCACCAGAGATTGTGTATGAGTTTATGCATGACTATACATTTATTCAATCCCAAGAGTTTACTCATTAATTTCTTCAATCGTAACTCAATAACATTTATTTTGCATGATGTATTTCATCCTAATCTTTGCACACAGCCATGATTAGCAAGAACCAATATTCCTTATCTTTACTTGCTGTCAATAAATTGATATTTATATTGAGGCAAGATCATAATCATCATCAGCCATCTATTAGAACAGGTTTTTGTGGTTAGTTCAATGCATTATTATTGCAGAACCCCTGGGACCTTTGCAGTCATGCTGCGAGGTCATATTGTAGTTACAACTTAATAACAGGCAGAAGAAAGATCACCTTTTTTTCCATGCAGGAAGACTGCAAGTTTGAATTGTGTGCGTGCCCTTGTAGTTGAAATAATTACCCTGGTGTGTCACTTGATTTAAGTCTATGCTCCCAACACAGTTTGGAAAGATCAAGTGTCGCCAAGAATCATCTGCAAAGTCTTCTCATTGGGTGGCTTAAGGGCAGGAAAGAGCTTCGCCCCCAAAAATGATGGAGGACAAAAAACGAATACTGGTTGGTTTCCAGCTGAAGCTAAAACTCAAACCACGATGGCCACTGGTTGAATGATGAACCAAAAGGTCAAATCTACTTGCAAAAGTCCAAAAATACTTGAAATTCATGTGGTTCAACAATGCAGCATATGTTTCAATAAAAGTAACTTTTGCCATACCTGAAGCTCCAGCTTCAACAAACTCTGCCCAGCCATTGTTAGCAAGTACCCAAAGCACAGTTGTGGTCCAGCCTTTTGGACCATCGAAAGGCAGGTTTTTGTCTGCACTCTCCAACAATCTCCAATTGTCTGCTCATGGGGGGGTGGTGTTGAGTTTTTAAATTCTTTTAAACAGCAACGTTGTGGACCTGATTATTTGGAAAGTGTCACAAATTATTTTTGTTGGTTATTTTCCTAATAAATAAAACTGAGAGCCAAAAGAATAAATGATACTTTACAGAGTAACAGAACAAAGCTCAGAAGTGAAGCCGGTCTGTAAAATCAGATGTAGACTCACAGCGGACTAAAATAAAGCTTGTGATCCTAATGATCAACTAACAGGTAGTCAGTGGGATTAACTTCAAGATGTGGTCTCATTGCATGGTAGGTGTGTGCACTCTTTTCCTGAAACAGTTCTTCCTTCAGCAGTGTCTGTGCAAAACTATCCACTACACTCTCAGACACGGTTTTCTACACGCCATCGTCAATGACATCTCTCAGTTCCATTTGTTTCATGTTTTCTTGAAGGCATCTTGCATTGTGAAGCAAATTATCAATCACCAAATTAGATGGGACTTTGTTTTGACTGACAGGATAAAAGTCTAAAAGTGGTGTTTTTACATTTTTATACAAAAGACCAATTGAATCACTCTCAATTAATCAATCGCACTGTTGTTTTCCTTACTTTTCTATCTAAAAAAAAGAAGCAGACGTTCTGAGTTAGTGCGCTACTTTCATCTCGTAAGGCCTTTAGTTGTATCATTGCTGAGTGGAAGCAAAGAATAGAGACACTAATGAAAACCTTCAGACTGCAAACCTCTAATGAACACTTGTGTCTGCTTCAAACACACACACACACACGTATCACTCCAAGTCTGCAGAGCTGCTTGGCCATGTCAAAGCAGCAATGTTCTGGGCATATCGTTAAAGTAAAAAAAATTCCACCACAGTTACTTTCCTCTACCTAAAAAAATGTGACAGGCCAAGTATCTCATAGCCTCTTTTTTCTATCATGAATAGATAACACAGCACCTAATTTGCTGCCAGCGATTTGCGGTATAGTTGGATGTTCCCTCCCTCACTCACTCCTTCAGGGAGGACTCTGAAGCTCTTACGTTAATAAGGCGACATGTATTCCTTCCCATCTGCAACTACATCGAGCCCATTAATCCTTGTAGATTGAAGCCGCCCACTGATTTAGATTGTCATTAAGTGTTTCATAGCCGTTCCACTCTGACATTTTATATTCGGAAAATCTGAAGAGGTGGAGGTGGAATAGACGGCGTAAATTGTCCTTTCATTACCGTTCATCCCCTTGTATGTAGATTTTAAACAGGCCAATGTGCTCACTCAATGGCTTTGTTCCACCTGAGATGAAAGGCTATTTACATCCAGAGATGATGATGATGATGATGATGATGATGATGATGATGATGATGATGATGATGGCTGTGGGAGCCAGCAACGTTTCCGGGCGACCGGGTTTTGTAGCTTACCGTCATTTGACAGGCTTTAAGGAGCACATTGTTAAATCTCTGCAGACATTGTGACCATCACGCCTAATTGACCAGAGGGGTTGTGCCTTAAGTGAAACAGAAGTATAACAACTGAAGAAATGAACCTCTTCCTCCATACTACCAGATTGGATTTGACAGTACAAACAAATTACAGGTCACCACTTGATGTGTGTGAAGCCATATAATTGTCTGATTCATGACAAAATCTGATATTTAAATGTATAAACCATAGAAAACTGGACTATAAGAATGACTGTAAATGCCAGAAGGAAATTTCTTTTCATACTCATTCTTGTTTCATGCAGCGTTGATAAGTTGATCGCTGATAAGTGTTATTCATTTCAGTGAGTAAGCCAATTAAAAATTTAGTTTTATCTACTTTAATAGTTAGGCATAATTTGCCAGAGTTTAGACAGAACATTCTCAGTGTAATTTAATTTAATTTTCCACTTTTTTCTAGAATATGGGATTAAAAGGATTGAAACTTTGTCTTCTAATTGCATAACTCAACTGGGCTATTTCATTAGCCATTTTTGCTGCTCAGTCATGTCCATAAAGCAAAAATCCCATATCCCAGAAAATAAATGAATAATTAAAATAAATGTATGCTTCATGGCAATTAAAGTGTTTTAGCGGCTACATTCGTAGCACTTGTCCTGGGAAATGTGAGGAAATGTCAATGTGCGGACTCTTACTGATTTCAGGTGGAAAACGGCTTGACAGCAAAGTAAGAAAGTGGAGCAACTCAAGCAGGAGCCTCCATTTTTCATGAATAAGGTCACTTATCAGTGAATGTAATGTCACCAAGTTCTCTTCATCAATTCAATAACAGTGCAAAAGTGAAAAAAATATATAGTTCGGTCATTTCTTTATAATACACCCCTGGGCTTTTTATTATGACTTCATTTCCCGTTGTAATATTGGAGCGTCTCTATAATTGTAAAAGTGTAATAGACTCTAATATAATTTCATTTTGAACCCTGAATGGTCTATGCCATCTCTGCTCAATTTGAGTAGAATAATGATTTTTAATGTCCACACATGGCTTCCCATGACCTTATTCAATCTCTGGGCTGATCAGGAAATATATTGATTCAATTACACTGCTGATGACAAGCGAACGGAGGAGAGGAGGGAAAAAAGGTCAGCATATATTTGAAAATGTAAATCTTAACAATGTCTTTTGGGTTTGCTGAAAAAAGCTATTATCAAATGCCATTTGGCTTCTATGGCATGTAGCCCTCTGCCTTTTTCTCCCACACCATGCACAGGGAATAGTTCAAATATTTAGGATATCCATAGTGGATTTTTCCTTTGTCAGCGTGTGAGATGTATTCAAGGCATGCGCCTCTATTTAGCTATTTGCTATAATTGTGTGGAATATAATGGCATAATGGCATTATTTCTTCTGCATGTCCACCAACGGCTTTTTGAGACTTCCTAATGACCTTGAGGTAATGACTTTGTGATGCTTTTGTATGTAGCTCACAGTCCTTTTGCTGCCTAAGCTAGTCTATAAGTAAATTAGCTCGTCTGTACTCAAACACTGAACAAAGCTCTCAAATTCATTCCTCCTCAAATTACATGCACACCGCACCGGGCTCGACTAATTATTTGTTTGGTCATTAAAAACTCATTAAATTTAAATTGTTCATTTGCATACCACTGTGTGTTGCATCATAAATTATTAATTGAAGATAAATAAATGAATTCAATTAGAAAAATAAGTAATAAAACATATGCACCGACAGAGATCTTGCGCTCGTCTTTCTTGTGACATTGAGGGTTTTCTTTGGAGCCGCAGCTTCTCGTCAAACAGTCTGACTAAAAAAGAGAAGTGAAAAAAAATATGAATCCCGGACTGCAGATTTGTGGTGGTGCTGATGCGTGAGGATCAGAGTTGCAAAGCCAAAAGTTAATATTCTGTTGAAAGCTTTCTATTGACAAAGGTGGAAAATATTGTCCTCCATTTAAAAAATCTGGCCAAAGAACCCGACTCATTACCTCACATCTGTGTGTGTTTTGTGGTTGGATCATCTTGTCTCAGAGCTGAAATAATATTCCATCTCATTGCAAACAGTTTACTCGGTAACCCAATTCTCGTGCTTTTACTTTGTGGTATTTTTTTTCCTCCCTGACTGAGGCTTTTACTGTTCTGGTTGCTTGTGTTATTACTTCTATTTTCCAGTTCCAGGGATTGGTAAATGTTCACCCTTTTTCAAATCACTTCATTAATTAAATGGGATTGGGGAAGGTTCTGAGTTAATGGATTAGACTGGGGCTGGCTGGTTCAGGCCTTTTACCAGAGGTCACATTTCATTTGCTGCCTATGTCAAGCGACCAGCAGCCGGGCCTCAGAGGCAATCTAATCAATGTCTGCGTGCCGTAGCCCTTGAATGAATCCATTAAAGTTATGTGAATGCATCCTGCACAGACTGAAAAAAAAAGCCTCCTGATACCTCTGATAGAAATTAGCCATGAATTAGGAGAGAGGCTGGGCTCATTCTGGATGTTAGCCAAAGCAGAATTAATAGGCCATCAGAGCCTCTTGTGTGTTAAATCCCATTTGTTCACCCGTGGTTTATGAAAGCACCGCCTCTGTTGCTGCAGGCCTCGCATAAGACCTCCGAACACCCACCACAAAACTTCACTCATTAAATTAAGTTGTGGGTGGAGACGAGGCAGGGAGGGCTGGAGAGCAGGGACGGAGCCAGAATTTAGGCTGGTGTTTGGAGATGAGTCCGCGGGACTGGACTGAGCTGGGGTTTTTGATTGCATTTGGGGGTTTGGATTGGCTTATTCTGAGGCCAGGCGTGGAGCTAAGAGGACTTTAGCAGGACACTGGGGGGGTCGATAGTCATGTGGGCCTCTTCAGCACCAACTTTATCTCAGCAGTGTCCACTAATCCCACAAATTGATCCTCAGTGTTTCTGTGTTTAAGTGGAGGAAAAGCTCTGACCAAATCTCTTTGGAAAAGGATGTCTGAAATGCCTAAACCTATCAGAGGGAGAGGTTTCACCCCTGCGAATTTTTCAAGCGCTTTGTGGCACATCATCATTATTTTCAGTATGCCTGAAAACACGCAGCATCATATGAGATAATTACTGCACATATACTTTACTTAAAGAGTAACTGCTTTTGGCATGCCTGACTCACAAACTAGAGAAGTCAGCGCTTGGAGTTTATGCTAATAAAGAAAATATGTTCTCCTGTAAGTAGTCTGTCTTTTTTCTTTGCTATCAGCTTCATTTAATATAATATATGTACCTTTTTTTTTACAGTTTGGCTCATTCTGCTTTTAATGTTTGAACTACTGTATAGCCAGAGACCAATGAAGTTAATGTAAGATAAAGCTCTGAGAATACGCTACCCTGTCACAGAACTGTCGGATATTCTTATTGTCTGCGTTGCCACTGACAGATCATTACCCAGTGTGGGTGTGGCCATGCAGCTCACTCCCGACATGGTTAAAAAGGGAGGAGGGGCTTTGCTTTATGCTTCAACAGCTTCACCCTTTTCATCAGAATACTTCAGACATCAGCGTCCACTTCCAGATCCACAGTCTATAGTTAATTGTGCTGCTCCAAAAAAGAGCAGTAAAAATTGTTGCCCAGCCAGGGGCGTGGAGGGCGATATTCTACCTGTGGGTTGGGGTTCCCAAAAAATGGGAAGGTACGAGACTAATTTTGGACCTACAAATCATGGATGCTTACATAATGTTGAGTCACACAGTCAAAATGTTGGAAGGAGCCTGCAAACTGAATGACACCAATAAACACATTTCCTCGCCCTACTATACAACGTCACAAAACTAAAATTTGCATCAAGGGAACTCAATTTTAACATTATACTCACTTCCTTTGGGATACTCAGACGTCTGTCATTGGAGCTACCGAAGCTACATTCACACAGCAAGCACATGTGATACAAATCTGATTTTTCTTGCTCAAGATTGTTTTCTGTTTTGTTTTTGGTTTGTTTTATGTTAGTTTTCCTTGACTGTGTGAACAAGGCAAATCACATGGAATCCGATCTTTTATCATCAGGTGTGGCCCATTTTCTCGTGGTCCTAAATCAAACACAGATCTGATTTGTTTTAACCCAACCCAAACCTGAATAGAAATGAATGCAACTTGACGTGAAGACACAAGTGAAAAATTGTCAGAATTCTGCACAAACAGGAGTCGGTGTGAAAGAAAACCATTTGAAAGTAAGATATTAGACCTTGTAATTATTTGGGGAGACGTCTCAATAAAACTTGAGGTTTCATACAGTGACAATTTCTCTCGAAATTTCTCTTCTTTAGAGTTTATTGGCAGTTGGAAAACCAGCGTATTTGTGCATTACTGCCCCCATCTGGGCTGGGACCTCTGCTAGCTAGCGTGCTGTGTGTGACTTCACTGTTATTGTTCTTCTGCAAATGTGGGTCAGTTCAGGACTGCTCGCATGAAAATCTCCAGTGATCATCATATAAACAATAACGGTGAAAAGCCAAACAAATACAAATCTGAGCACAAATCAGACTTGCACATGAAGGCTTGCAGTGTGAGCATGCAGTGTGAGCATGCAGCTGCACGCCGTACAAATGTTAAATCTAGACTACTGGCTCAGCTTATTTCAGATTTTCCAACAATAATTAAGTATTATGATAGAAGGATCTACATTAATGACAAGAGATGTCAGATGGTTTAGCATTATCCTCATTTACAGAGAGGGGAGTGAGAATACAAATATTTCATCTCTCTCATTGATTTTTGAACAACCAACTCCAAGCTGACTCTGACGTTTCTGACGACAGTACAGTCTTAGTCTAGTCGCGCTCTGTTTATTAGAAAGATAACATGGATTTAAATTTAAACTGACAATCAAAGCGCAAAGAAGCCTTGATCAAAACACCTTGAGAATGGGTTCATTCATTCTCTACTCAGGATGCCATTATTCCACTAAACCTTGACTTCAAAAACAGTTGTTAAAGTTCTAAAATCTCTCATATAGAACCTATAACGTAAAGCTTTATACAGCAGAGGCTTAAATCTGCTGGTAAAAAGCAGCCAGTTAAAAGCATGATGTATGATTTAGTTGACTATTAACAAAATCAACATCAAAGAAATCTATTGCAAACTTTACTTTTCCATGGTGCTTGAATGAATGATATACTTCTAGGTTAAGGACAGACAAATCAGCAAAGATGAACTTGGAAATTCTGCTGTACCCGTGTTTACAACAAAAGCACAGACTCACCTTGACAAAGCAGTGATAACTTCCAAATGAACTGGTTCCACCAAAATCAAGCAGCCAAGCAAAATAAAACAGAGCAACTCAAAGGAGAGACCTCAAAGTGCTGCTGCATAGAGAACTTTGCATACTGAACCCACCGGAGGGCCATTACAGTTCAACCGTCTTCTTACTGTGCTGATAAACAACAATTCCCAGAGTCCCAGAGTCCTCCGCTGTCCGAATTTACATGAGGTTTGGGGGCTTCAGCTCATGTGAGTGATAGAGGTCAGTGCAAGTGCGTGTTCGCAAACACGCAACGCAAAGAATCAAAGGCATACTAACTTCTCCCAAGGTTCCATCATGTCAAGCATAAAAAAAAAAACACTTTTGAAATGTCTGAATGCACAAATGCACATGTATGTACACATACTGTATTCATGGCTCCCAGAATGAGCACGTGGCAGTTCCAGACACACTATACAAATGCAGTTACTCATATGCAGTTATAGACACACCGTATGTAAATGAGATCTAAAATGGCTCTCATGCTTGCCCTCTTCCTCCGGTGCCAGAGTCACGCATCATTGTCAGCAGCCAGCAAAACAAGATGAAATAAAATTCTAAGCCGTCCTGGCAGTCAAGGACACCATTCCCTCACCGTAATAGCCTGTATCGCCTAGCCACTCCATGTGTAGCTTTTCTTCATTGCTCTGGGCTTTTATTCCTGGCAATAAGCTCTTTATCACTCCTCAACACAATTCATTTAAAACCACCGTCAAGAAGCAATCAAACCTTAAGTAAGAGGATTCAAAGTCAGTGTGTTATTGTTAAGCAAAGGAGCATTGCTTCATTTCCATAATGCACCCGGACAGAGATGCCAAAAAGGTAATAATAAAGAACAGTTAACAAGAAAATAAACAGTTGATTTTTTTTCCCCTTTTTTTTAGGTCACCAAATTTAAATGCAATCCTTTATCCGTGCTGTTTCATCTTCTCTTCTTTTCTTGTGTTTGCCTCCTTTCAGCCTGCAGAATGACATTTTGTTTGGGTAAGTTGTCTCTGTCTTGGACGCCTATGATTTAGCAATTCTTGACATATCTATTACACCTCACAGATTGGCTGTTCTCCTTTCCCAGTGTGCGCTGGCAACCTATAGAAATGACATGTACCCTTCTTTTTTTCCTCAAACGTCCTCCATTCACAGGTGGTGCATTTAGAAAGAAGTGGATTCTAATTTCAGGAGTGTTCCCGTACTATTAACTATAGCTACAGCACAGACATCAATCTTGACAAGGTCTTTTTGAACAACGTCTAAAAATGCAATACCATTTTGTATTTCTCACCTGCTCTCTGCAGCATGACCACAAATGGGCATTGCTACTGCTGAGCTTATGATTTACTACCTGGATTATTTTTGTCTCCATAACAGTGTCCAAGAAAAGCATCAAATGCCATTATTATGTGTATTTATATATGAATTGCTTAGGTAGAATGATATGTCTCTTTTATAACAGGTGCAATAACAGATCAAATCAATATCTTCACCACCATCATCTTTTTTTACGCTCTGCAGTATTTACTTTACTGGTAAACCAGTCAGAGCTTCCAGAGGCGCCTCAGGCCTCTTACATTGATGTTTACTTGTGGATTGATCTTCATCCTCATGTATTTGCTGTTCTATTGAATCTTGATTTTTTTTTTGTTCTTGAATGTTGACATTAATTAATCCAGTAAAAAAGGAAGTTCATCTGTCAATAGCCACATCCATTTATGAATGAAGCACATGGTTTTCACTGCAGAGTACAAAATTCAGCCCATTGATCTGTGTAAACTCACATGAATTAACAGTTTTTTCTGTTGTTCAACTTTCAAAATAAAGCTACACTATGGGAGGTATTCCAGCACCACAGAAGATTATTTTATGTTGTGTTAAAGTGTCATGGCGGACACCCAATATCCCTTTTTATTATTCATCATTTGATGACAAAAGCTTCTTGAAATGACTTTCAGAAATAGTGCGTTCTACAGCACAGCAGTGCAATTGAGATCTAGGAATGCTTTCAAACCCCGATGTGAAAGGCTGTGTTTTTAGGATTTGCGTCAATGCCATGCACTCAAAACTATTCTAGTACCTACTTTTGTGCAAAATAACAATGATTTTAATGATTTTAATCACAAATAAAAGTTTGTCCATCTTGATATTTGTTTTTTGAGATATTTTACTTATAGAATATTACATGATGCCATGAACTACCTTCAGGCCTTCAGGTATCAAATCCTCAAGACTGCATCAATCACCCGGTAGTTATTCTATCAGAGAAGATACCAGGAGTCACCTCACACGCAGTAATACATTCAGGTCTTACAAATATCACCCAATAAGTGAGTTCACTGGTGTTTGTGAACATGGTTAAGTATGACTGCTTTGTTATTCTACTTCCACTCTTCTCTCCATTAAGTGCTTTTTATTTAATACAGCAACTTCAACACCAGGGAGATAAAGGCTTATGCCTTAAGGAGCACAGCCCAAAACTGAAAAGAATTAATTGTAATTAACTTATGAGCAAATGGCTAATACGATTTCAACTGTAATTTTTTATTATGCATCATTTAGTCTTTCTCTCGAGAACCTCATTTGAAATTATGCTGTAATAGAGTTACTTAAATTAAAAAATAAAAGCTCAGTCGGGTAAAACTCATATATCAGATAAAAATTTTTTTTTAAAAATCTCTGTTCTCACCAGGCTCCTTACTGTTTGAGCTACTTTCTTTAGCAAGTGTGACATCAACACCGCTAACGACAGGTATGTAGGCCTGTGCAGCATCATTACACCAAAGCCGCAGCAGGCAGTTCAGCACATAAAGGACCCTTCTAACTGTTCCTTTGGCCTGTAAACTCAGCTAATTAACAGTAGCTTCATGCTTTTTGTATGTTGCCAGCTCTGTGTGTTTTTTCAAGGCCGCAGGATGTAAGCTCTGCAACAAACTGCAAGCCAATTGTCACAGAGAGAGAAAGTGAGATGGGCAGCAGTGTGCAGGGATTTATTGGCTCTGATAGCTATTAGATGGAATGTGTTTTTTCCCCTTCTTTTCCCACCTTCTGCTTGCTGCTGCCATTGCCATCAGAGGTGTCTTTCCACACCAGCTGTAATGAAAATAATAATAATGATAAGAATAGCATCACTTCAATCTCACTTTCAGTGATTACATTGTTCCACCCGTTTCCGTTTCTGCTTAAATTATATTTAGCTTCATCTGCTGTGGTTTGCAAACAGGATTACTGGTACTTATCTGAAATGAAAGTGCGTTTTTAACGCAGTTTAATAACGAGAGTGGAAAATCCAGTCCGTAGCAATAAAGCTGAAACTAATTCATTTCAATGGCTGTCGGCACAGGGCATTTCTATTCTTCCACTCATGCCCATTCCTAATGTTAAAACTGTAAGAGAAAGGAAGCAGAAGGCCATTTGTGTAATCTGCTGCAGCCTGACATGAACGTTGTGATCATAGAAACACTGAGGAATCTTCATCCAGCCTTTAAGAGCCTCTTCAAACAGCCAGTAAAAGGCCAACAACCACGATAATCAAACCCTGCAACTTTTCTTACGAGTCTTGAACAGAGTGGTAGGGGGCAGGGGTGGAATGGCGAGATGGAAGTGAGAGAAACTGCGACGTGTCCTCATGCATCTAAAGTGGTCAGCAGTTTGAACCTGTCCGTGCCTCCTGTTCCATTATGGAATAGTAACACAAGGGCCTGTTTGTTCGCCAAACACAATTAACAAGGTTTCTGCTGCACATCAATACTGCTATTTGCATAGGGTATTGATCTGAAGTCCTTATAATCACAAAATGTTAATTGCACCAATTAATTCTCAATCTGTTTGTGCCCTTGTCTGGCCGCCTTGAGCCCTGAAGGTCAGTTTGAAAATGAACTGCTCTTTGATTCTCCTCCAGGAAAAGATTTTTTCCCAAGACAACACAGTTTGCTACTCCGAAATCAAAAGGCCCTACCATCCTTTATCATTATTATCATTCCCTGTGAGTAGCAGCTAATGGGTTTGAAATCTTGTGATCTGATTTGTCCTTTTAAACAAGGTTTTTCTTGTCTCGTTCATTAGCCAGGGCTGCCTCCTCTTCTCTGCAGAGCCGTGGCTATTTACACCTCAAAGAGACAGTATCCTGGTCTCTGGTCCTGCTGCTACACCATGTTATTACATGCTGAAACATGACCTCCTGGTTTATTGTCTGTTTGAGATGATCAGAATAATAAGTCAGAGCTGTCTACTCCACTGCTCCTCTGGCTGGGAAGTATGTAGGTAGACCTCCTTCCTTTGTTGGTGATTTATGAATCAAAGCCTGATACTACAGTATAATGCTGTATTTATATATTAGTTTATTTCATTTTTCGCATTCACTGTATGTAATAGTACGAACTATGAAATACTATATTTACACTGGCTGCATCAACTGGTATTGATTATCATCTCCATTAATTGCTTTTCCTGCTATCTTGATATAACAAGAACACAATTTTCAGTTTTTGCAATGTGCCCCCCCAACATCAGTCCATATCAGTGCAGAAGGACCTCTCTTCCAGTTGCCGTCACCCATGCCTGAACGCAGCCAAATGACAAATGAGCCACCCTGTGTGAAAGATGAATTTCAATCCACTACACCTGTGCCACCCCACCAAATGAAAGGACTGATTGCCTCCAATTGCATATTTAAAATGCTTAATTCCTCCATTAAGAAACCTATTTACATGAATTAGGGACAATTAGCATTTTCAGACCCACTTCAACTTTGTTCGCCCCCATCCATTAACATTTGAAAGTGTCGGCTGCCAGACACAAGAAAGCCCCTCCATCTGATTTGTGCTGACCCCAGATGACGGCTGCCTGGGAGGACTTTTTTATCAGTAGCACCTTACTAAAGGAAGGGACTGGCCTGGAGTCTCTAGCAAGTCACCTCATTATGGTTCATCAACAAAAGCCAGTGAATGAAAGACAACAGAGTGAAGGTCAAAGGGATGTCAGGTCTCAAACCTCACCCACCTATTATCTGAGGGATATTACTTTCATTTTAGGGTTCATAGGTTGTCTTCTAATGTGCAGCCTGAACAGTAGCAGGGAAAGTAAAAAAAATCAGTGGCCTCTCAGTTAAGTGGAATGAAGAAAATGTTGATATGCACCTGTTGGGTTGCTGAAGCTATTAGACCTTGTGGTTCTCTTCAGTCTACACCAGAGAGACCAGGGCTTCAGTGCACAACCTTAAGTATTTACAGCAATTACAGTGCCTGATTCAAAGCACTTGCACATCCGTTTATGATGGAGAAAAGTTGTTGACTTCTAATGAAGGTGACATAGATGGTCTCACTCTCCTGGGAATTTATGAGAGGGGAGCCTCACATCATATGAGTCATATGTAATGCTTTTTATTGCCACAGTCACAGGCTGTGCAGAGTGGGAAGGCTTGTTTTGATGATTATATTCACTCTTGAAAATATATTAATATATTTGCGAGTTGCATAAATCCTTGTGTGTTCACTTTTGTGAATTTGTGTCAGAGAGTGTGAATGAGAGAGAAGCCTGAATTTGTGTGCATATGTATGTAATGTATGTGTAACTGCAACCCTTTGGTAAAACTAAAAAGGAACATGTAACGTCATAATAGTGGCATTACTTCCTTGATTAAAAGGGTCCTAAATCCCTTTTTGGTTATCAAATGTACAACTGAAATCAAACTAATGACCGTATATAAAGATCATTTCAGGATGAACACGAGAGACTAGGTAGTATGTGTGAGTGCAGAAGTTAAAGAGCAGCATGTAATCCTACAAAGCAGCTGTATATAAATAATTATTCACGCTAGTTTTTCTTCATTTGAATTTTGAGGGCAGAATTTACAGAAGGAATTCCATCTTACATGCAAAATTAGTACCCACCACCACACTTAACGATGAGTCATCACCATTTCTAATCATGGAAGTCAGGAAATTACAAAATCAAAGATAATTTAATCTAGAAAGTAACTTTCTGGTTATGGTTGGGACATATGCTGAAACATACTGGTGTACAAACAATCTAAAATAGAAACACTCGCAGCTACCCTTCACTCAAAAAAGGTGTTTTTTTAACTTTCAAGTACACACAAATCGGTGTCTTGAGCTCACAGAGATGTTTGTCCTCTCGTGTTACTTCTTTGTGACCTCAGACTGAAGAAAGTATCGCACACATATATTTAGCTTGGAGCTAATGGCAGCCAACCACAGCAAAATTACCCAAAAACAACCTTTTACAAACTCTCAAGCATGTTCTCCTATATAAATGTACTAGTTTTCTGTTTTTAGCTCAAATCAAAGTGTGGAATACTAAGCTTACAGCTGCATAAAGAGCTTGAAGCTAATCCATGTCACAATTAGCTTCAAGCTAAATACTCACAGAGCTCTGGCTCTTCCTGCATTCTGGAGTCACAAAGAAATGATTCAACACCAGGTTTGTGAGATCAATATGCCTAATTCTGAGAACTTGAAAGGCAAAATACACTTTTTTATTTAAATTTTAATTTAAAACATCTGTAAACTTTCTCTATAACCTGTCCTGGGTGCACCCTGCCTCTCGCCCGATGTCAGCTGGGATAGGCTCCGGCTCCAGCCCCACCCTCGCGACCCTCAATGGATAAGTGGTATAGAAAATGAATGGATGAATGGATAAACCTTCCCTCCTAAACTTCAAAATTGTTTTGGTTACCTTCACCACTTAAGTTCACAAAAATCAAATGAAACTGCCAAGTGTTGCTCCTCTGAAACACCACACAAAGCATCCAGTATTTCAGGACACACTGAAGGACAATCAAATGCCATCATCTCTCAGGATTTAGCAGCCTTATTGTGCTCCTGACAACATCCTGTCAATGATATTTCAGAGTGAAAGTGGTAGCTTCCATATATCCAACAATCTCAGGCGATGTATTTTTTAACAGTGCCATGTTGCAATGAGGAATCACTAGAATGTTTACGACTCATTTGGTGGTTCTGTCAGAGATACTAAGTATAAGAAAAATGCAGGTGCAGATCTATATGGACTCGTGTACAATGCAGCCAGTTTGAATGCATTTATTGTTTGTATTGAAAGGACAAGTCCCACTTACTATCATAATTGTACTATTGATTATACATAACTCACTTTGTCTGATTATGATTACAATTTAACATTGACTTTCTGCGCAAAATGAATTCACTCTTCTGGTGTCAGTCTTGTTGACTTGTATGATCTATGATTCATCAATACCATTGATTCTCCCAAAGTTCATCCGAAACGTTCAATACAAGCACATCAGTATTTTACATAAAAAAGACTGAGGCGAGGCAATCTGCATGTCAGCAAAATGTCACCATAATTGAGCCTGGCTGATGTTATTGTCCCTTAACGAAGTTCTGACTGTTTTATAAACAGGGCTGGGACAAGAGGCATCAGTCACAAGGGAAACCGTTAACATTACCAAGGACAGGAACATCTCGCATTAAGCAGGAGATGTGACCCCCCGTCCCGTCCCCGTCCCCATATGGAATTTGAATGCACCCTGATTCTCAAGAATATTTCACCACTATGATAGCACACTAGCAAGACAGCACACGAAGACTAATTGGAAAAGGCCTGATTCCTGTATGTGTGTATACTCATGCCCTGTGGTTACATGGCTCTTCAGTCCACACACACCTGTTTTTCTCGGGCTATTGCTCTACCGGTGGACACCGCTGTGACAGAACGCTGCCCTCTGAGGTCTCTGGATATCCAGTGTAAATCCAGCCCAGTGGAGCTGTGAAAAAAAGCTAATAATATGTTATTGCAGTCCAGGTCCCCCTGTCGCCTCTCCATCAGAGCACCACTGTCACCTTACACATGGACCATGGTGTGATAATGGACAATAATGCGGAGTAGCTGAGAGTGAGAAGTCCAATCTGCCTCCTGAGTGGTAAAAGGGCTGAGGGAAAGTACACCCCATATGCTGTGTGAGAGCTCCTGACTCAGAGGCCATATGTCATCCTATCATGAACCTCTGGCATCCTTTCAAATAGGTAAGCATACTTTTGATTGATTATTGTCTTATTTTATAAATCACATAGGCTCAGCATTGAGACGAGGGTTTACACAACACAAAACTCCCTAATTATATTTTGTCTTGGCTCATTTGTGACCTGCTTTGTTTTTGTTATTACAGTTTTTTTTAGGCATCCAAATACTTGTTCCACAGAAGATCATTGTCTGGGCACTAATTGTTTCATCACGATGTGTTCATTCATATTTAATGTAGATGCAGTTTCTCCCTAAAAACATGACCATTAGAGCTTTACACTGGAATAAACACATAGATTTGTTGTGGGAGTTTAAATCTCTCAAAGAGAATCTCAGATCGTGTTAGCAGTGGTGACTACAGGCATGTTTGCAGTCAGCCAAGCAGTACCGCACTGGTGAGACTTTACTGGTTGACTTTCTCCATGAAGTTTTGTTAAAACAAAACAAAACAAAACAAAAAAAACCTTTGGAGCATAAGTAACAACTCTGTTTTCAAACCTAAACATATTAAATCTGCTTCCTTTGATCAACCAATTGTTTCTGCTTTTACTTATTGTTGGTTTTGCCTAAAGAAATGTTAAAACGTAACAACACGCGTGCAGAGCAGAAAAACAGTTCTTGTAGCACATAGAAGTGTTGAAAGCTATGGCGCAGTAGCTGCGTATTTCAGGGGGGCTTGGCAATGTGGTGGTGTTGTCTGAGGAGGGACCATTGGGAATTACAACATACCCCATGTCTGGCGATTTGTGAGCAGGCGGTAAGCTTCGGGCTTCCTTGCATTAGCCTGAAATCAGCTCTGTCTGTTGTTTGCTAGCTAGCATGCATGTTTAAGCATACAGAAACATCCCCTAGGTGGTGTTTCGGTGACGCAAGGCTCCTGTGCGGGGACCATCAGCATATACCTACAGACAGGAAGTCAGGCAAACAGCAAGGTACCCCGATAGCATCACAAGTTCACACTGACACATAAAGCATTTTTTTATGTGTAGAAACAGCAAATGACTTAGGTGCCCTCTAAAGTGCTGCTAAGTGTAGCTAAACACTGGACCTTTAAAGGCAGCGTGGTTAAATTTTATAATCAGCTTGACTATTCTAATAACTTTTACTAGTGTGCATAAAGTCGGCCAAGTAATTCTGCAAGTGCAAAACAAGCAGCACCTTTAATCTTAAGAAGGCTTGTCACACAAGTACTGCAGCACTTTCTAAGTTCATCAGGTTGGAATAAACATCCCTTAATTGCAATCAAATAGTGATTATTGTGATGTTGAGAGGGCACGGGGATTATTTTATTTTCTGTCAGATGATTGAATTTCTGTCATTCTTCTACGCACAGTTGTATTTTGGTGTGTGACCACAGGCTTTGTGGTTTTCTCATGGGAGCAATTCCCATTATTTACTTGACTGTGACCCTGTATCGTGACCCCTCAAGTCTCTCATTCTCCACAAGCCTACTTTTAAATTGCCCATCTAATGGCAACCTGCATTTTTACTGAAATGTAATGAAAGCTCCAATTACACTGAAGGTGATGGAGGTGATTTTCCTATGATAGAAGGGGTGATTGGATCCCCCACACTCCATTTCACTATCTCTCTGCTCCTCAGGCATTCCCACAGACCTGTGGTCAGCACTTGCTTTTGGGAGGAAACTAAGCCTCCACTTGTGGTAATGCAGCCACTCAGTGCTCTGCCAAGCCGTGCACCAATGAGGGGACTGCAGAATTAAGTGCTTGAATTAAATGAATTCATTCTGGTAGAAATGTGTCAAATGACCTTTCCGCTGCTCATTACACATGGTGCACATTACACCAGAGAAATGCTCCTGTTGTCTGGACTCCTTTGTTTCACTCATCCTCTCTGCCTTGTCAAAGGGGAAAGGTAATTAATTGAAATCATTTCCATATGTGAGGTTGTGTGGATCCATCCTCAAGGTGTGACATTGGGTCGATAGATATGAGGAGAGTACGGTGAAGTCAGGTGATAAGAACTGCAGTCATACGGTGCTAAATGACTGCCACAGCTATAAAACATAATCAAGTGTAGAGGAGGGTAGGGAGAGAACATCCGATTGGGAGTATCGAAATCACGTGCTGATGCTGAAGTGATTCCCAGATTGGATATTGGAATGAAGGTGCCGATCCCCTTATTGATCCAGATTCCATTCCATAACATGCGTTGGACCATGACTCTGCTGTAACATCACCGCCAGTGAGGTGTCACCAATCTATACATAAAGTTTGAATCAGTCCCTCTACAACACATTTGAATGTAACTCATTTCTTCGAGGGCTGTGTGGTTTTATACAGCTTCATGATGTCAATTTGAACGCAAAGCCAACAATAATACTGGTACTACTCATGAAGTATGAGTAACCAAAAAACCAATGGAATTTTAGACGAATGCCTTCAGGAGAATTACCTGTTTTGCTCAGGAAGATAATCTTCTCAAATGACCACATTTATGATTTTGGAAGCATAAATGTAATCGTTAAATTTACAACACTGACTTTAAGCTATAAACCAACTACATGACTTCACTATCACTGCAAACTTCTTTATTTCTTCTTGTTCGGCGTGATGATGTTTAATGTTCCGTTCAACCTCTGTAGTCCTGTTTAGCCACTTGTTAGCAGCACATAAAAGCTTCAATATTCATAAGTGTGGGATTTTCGAAGGTATTTCACGCCACGAAGCAAACTGTTGAAGTGTCTTCAGCTTTTGTTGACCACAGACCGTCAATCTGGCATTTGACCAAAATCCCATGAATTTTGAGATAAGGGAACCAGATGTTCAAGTTCAACAGATGCTAACTTATTTCCTCATTCCAGCACCACCTCTTACAGCAGCAAAGGTGGCCACTCTAAATATTTTGGAACATTTCCCATCATTTCCCCCAATAATTAAAAGACTGTTTATGAGAACTGAACAGCCTCCTTAAAGGTGGCGTCCGTTTACTTGACTGGAAGCAGTGCATTTCACTCAGCTCTGTGCACAAGAGAGGAAAGCTTATCCTGATGCAAAGGCTGCCTGTCTGCCTGGCAGGGAGAGATGTGGCTTTACGAGGCCCATACATGGTGTTGATTAGTTTTACCGAGCGGGTATGCAGAGACCAATAAATTAAATATGAATAAATTAAAAATGTACTCTAGCAGAAAATTGCTTGGAAAACAACCACCTCCCCATTAAAATATGTATAGTAATGCCTTTTATGTGAAGTAACCTGGGATTAGATATCACTGTAAATTAACACGCCACCCAACCGTAGTCAAGAACTTTTCACTTTTAACAAGGACTTATAAAAGAGGTATTTACTCCATTGTGTTCAGTAATTAATTTGATATTCAAATGAGCTTACAGTATGTATTATAATTGCAAATATCCCAAATAAGTGTAGTTTTAAAAGGGGGTAGTGTCAACAAAGATTGATGAGGCTTGTTTTGAATTTGCCATCTGTTTCAAATGTTTACTTGAAGCAGGGTTTAGCCCCTCTCTCTTCTTCTATGAAATTAGAGGCTTCATGCTTTCCTCCCACCATTTGGCCATATGTGTGTGTTTTGTTTTGGGGTGGGTTATTTTTGTTTTTTTAAAGGGGGGGTGCTTTGCAGCAGCATACGTGAACATGCACACATCTCTACACACAAGGTAACGCAAACATTGAAGGGGATCAGGATCATCAGCATGTGTGATGAGCTCCCACAGATAACGTATCTGCAACATTTCCATGACATTGTAGCTGTGTTACCTCATTACCACAATGTCACAGCAGCAGTGTAAGGATGTTGCGTTTGGGGGAGGGAGGGAGGGTGGGGGGGTTCAGCTGCAGGTATCGGGCTTCTGCAGATGAGCTGATTAATTAAAGGGAGCTCAATTAAGGTTATTGAGATGCACCCCTCCCCTCTCCCTTCGCAGCGCCCTCCACACTCCTCAGTGGATAAAGGTGGATTGAGCAGAGGGGGGGCTTCTTTTGACATTAGCCTGCTCGCACCCACTTTATACACCCTGTGACTCTCGCCACAAGTGCCTCAGTGCACCCCACCTTTGCACGACCGACACTCTCTTCAGGCTCTAAAAAGGGGCTGCAGAGTTTTAATCCCTGCAGCCCGTCAACCCACCCACCCTTACTTCCATCTGTCAGGAGCCCTGCTGGAGGTAAGGGATGCGGGAGTTGATGGGGGGGGGGGGGGGCTCATGCGCAGGGGGCGCATCTCTTGTTCCATCCCGACGAATTTTCTAATTTCCTTTGCCTCCATGCTTAGTCCCAAATTCACGCCCCTAACCTATCCACCATACAGTCTCACTCCCCCCTCCCTTCACAGGCTACATCCTCTCTCTGTTGTTTTGGCCAAAGCAGTAAAAGTAAAACTAGAGGCTCAGGCTGGCATGAAGCAACACAAACTGACAGATCTTCACTTTATCTGACTCTGCTTTCATCCTGGAAAAGCGCAGATTCCTTCATTTTTGCTTGATGTGCTTCCTTCTATATGCCGTGAGGTAAATACAAGCACATTTATAATTTGCTGTAGGTCATATCCTACTTGCACAAATCAATATGGACTTTTTTTTTTTGTTTTTGTTTTCCTGTAATTAATTAAAAGTCTGGCACAAGACAACGACGACCATATGCTGAAATCCATCTCCTCCTCTGACAAGAAAATTAGCCAACCAGGAGGTGGTCTAAATATACTTTACGTGAATCCAGTGTGGCAGTCTAAAGGGAATATTAAACTTGATGAAATGATGAGTGTTGTGGTTAATTTCTGAAATTATCTACAAACAACATCACCTCTTGCACCAAAAAGAAGCATGTCTTAGCCATTTATTTTTGTTTGAGTGGGCCATGAAGACGTAACCGTACAGCATACTAATTAGTGACACATTACATGGACTTCACAGTTTTAATGGGCAGTGACTCAAGCAATCAATTCTAATTACACATCTTCATGCACACAACCAGGTAGTAAGCTTCAGGGATAGAATTCTGCTGTAAGATGATCTCCAGGAAATGATTTCAGCAACTTACTACAGCTCCATCTGCTGTTTACACCAGGGTGAGTAAAGCAAAGCTATACAGTATGATAATAATGTTGCAGTGTTTTTGGCAAGCATCTTGAATCAGATCTGAATTTAAATAAAAAAAAGTTCTTATTCTCAAAACTTCTCAAAAAAATAAGATAAGATGGGTTTTGCACACCTCACTATATTGATATATTTCACCTGACAACTCCGAGTCTTTTGAGAAGTAATTTGATTAAACATAATTTACCCTCATTTTTTTTCAAGACACGTACCCCAAAATATACAGATAAACATTTTGGCAAATTTGTCCTCCATTTACATATAGGAACTAAAACGCAGAGTTTGTGCTTGTAGGCAGAGCCCCATTGTTGGCACTCATTCACTTCAAGATGCAAATGGGTGGATTTGAAATTCAGCCTCTGTGTGTTATGCTTGGCTACTTTAATGTTGTATCTATGCAAGGGATTATTCTCTCTACAGCGGAAAAAACCTGTGCTTGAATGGCAGTGCCCTCAAAGTAGCTCCTACTGCTTTCAATGGCCTCCAAACGAGATTAGACCCGTGGCTGCCCTCAGTCCCAATCCTCTGCATTCAGATGGAGCGTAACCAGCCTGTGTGACAGTTTCTCTGTTTTGACACTGAGAGGGTGCAGTCACTGCTTATAGGGCGTTTTGGAATTGAGAGGTCAGGACAGAAAAAAGAAAATCCCCATCTCACTGCAGTGTTGTGAAACCATATTCAGTGAAATATCCTTTGCTCTCTCAGTATTCTGGAAACTTTTAAGATATAATTAAAAACAACATTTTTTTTATTGTTATTCATAAATATATAAAATTCGGGATTTAAAACAAGTGTGGCCTAGATCAGCTCTATATGAAAAGTTACCTGAGATAACATTATGCTGTATGTATTGCTAAATGTCATGATTTGGCACCAAAAAAAGCAAACATAAAAACTAAATAAAATGAAAATAAAACTAATATCTAAGATTTCAATAATGATATTTGGCACAATTCTTTTGATATAAAAGCTCCGTATTTGAAACACCCTCTGGCTACATTTTTAGTGAAACCAAAAAAACAGCTTCAAGTTAAAAATGACAAAACTGATTGTGTGGGATTATTTTACAGACACTGGGAAAGCACTGAAAACATTCAGATGCCACCATTCACTTGACAAACTCATTCAGTCTCTCTGCTGACTGGTCAGGATAAAGAGATGTGTGAGTCTGTATCCGAGTTGCTTGCCTTTGTCAAACAGTTGGTGGTTTTAACAGTAAAGCATTTGAGCGGGAGCTTTGCTCCGTCCGGGGGAAGATCTCAGACCAGGGCCTTCTGACGATTGAAGCTGGAGCTTCATCTGAATTGTCTTTGCCTTCTAATACTTCCACATAGGAAACCTGAACACAAGCATTCATTTACTTCATTCACGCCTCCATCATTATCACCATAAAGGTCCCATTATACACTTTTGTTACATTCACATCACTTCTAAGCCACAGAATTACAAGCAAACACTTATTATATTTACTAATATCTGTGTTACTCTCACTCATGTGTCTCACCCTTACCTCACCCTCTTCTCCTGAGACCTGGGCTGCTGTGCACTCAACTGCCTGCAGGGTTTCACACCAGCATGAGTCTGCAGGGACAAGATTCAGATTCATCTTACATAACTGAATCACCCATTACATTAATTTAAAAACAGCTGCATGGCTGCATCTTTATTACGTCTTCTGTGACAGCTGAATCTGGCGCCATCTAGTGGGCATTGCATATAAAAGGCTGTAACATGGCAATATGAAAACAGAGTGAGTGCAGCCGGAGAGCAGGTGTTTGACAGTAGAGATGTAAAGATGTGACTGTGTATATTTGTTGTGGTTCTCTTAAAATGTATCTTGCAAACTTATTAAAGTATAAAAATGTTACTGTTAAAAAAAAAAAGAATTTCTATGAAAGACTATGTTGATGTTGAGCTCAGACAGACAAGTTGATAGAGGTTTAAGGGACCTGTGAGGTGATGGGCTGCGATGGACGTTTAGAGACGTTCTTGCTCCTCTCCTGCTGTTGACCGCCACCATCCTCTTTAGACTTTAGACACAAACAGACAAAGATAAACACAGAAAAACATGAGGCCTCTATACCTGGATTCTCTGAACACACATAACTAGTAGACGCTCACTCAGTTCCAATTACCATTTGAATCTTGATGAATATTTACAAATCTGAAAATCACGAACACAGAGCACATCATGAGCATATTGAAAATGTAGGCTATACCAAAAGCAATGTAAAACTTTGTAGTGGACAGCTTTAAAGATGTAAATAAAAACTAAAATAACTTAAGTAGACATATGAGTA